>NW_026898944.1:0-66417 GCF_033153095.1 Gastrolobium bilobum
GATATGTATGCTTTATTGCTTATGACGTCTAGTATGCATGAATTGGACAAATCGCGTTTGTATGATTATTATGCACGTCCAATTTCGACTAGTCTAAACCGATAGACGTATGACATAGGTTACGACTAGCATGATAATATATTAATGCGTTTGATGAGACCTAATAAAATCCCTAAATAAAAGGAACCCTTAAAAGGAATAAATTATTAAGCATATGGTTACCTCTCACCACCAATATTACTCGAACCTCCTCTACATAGTGGTGCTCCACAACTCAGTTGGGACCCACTGTTTCGTTGAGTAAGAGTAGTATTAGAAGTGTTAGACACTTAGGGTGCTGGTTAATGCTTAACTGAGGCATAAGTTGCAGGCCCAGCCGGGCTTATGAGCTTAGGGTAATAATGCTAGGTTGGTTGCATGAGATGCACCACTAAGTGACAAGGAGTTGTCAACCTAATGTTAAGAGAGGGTATGAGATACTGTTGATTAGGATCAACCCATTATTTAAATTGCACTCTTAATCTCACTAAGGTAAAATCTAAAAGTAGATTAACCCTAAATCAAATGGTAAGGGTCATTGACTTAGATAAAATAGTGGGAGGGGCAATTTATTTAAAGTCTTTAATAAATTGTAACACGACAATATATTAATTGATCTTTCTTTACATTTTTTTTTCAGTTTTTAGTATGACTAATCCACTATCACTGCGCTCAATACTTGATACGAATAAACTGACCGGTTCAAACTTTATGGACTGGTATCGGAACCTGAGAATTGTTCTTAGGGCCGAAAAGATTGCCTACGTTCTTGATGGTGCATTACCCGTAGCTCCAAGAGAAGGGGAAGATGGGTTCGCAGAATATGATTTCGAGGCCCACAAACAACACATGGATGACGATACGATGGCAGTATGCATCATGTTGGCATCCATGTCGCCTGAACTGCAAAAGCAGCATGAGCATATGGATGCTCCCTCTATTGTCTTACATCTCAAGGAGTTGTATGACGTTAAAGGCAGGCATGAGAGGTATGAGGCCTCTAGAGAACTGTTCTCTTGCAGGATGTCTGAGAACATGTCTGTTAGCAGTCATGTTCTTAAGATAATCGGGTTGATTGAGAAGCTAGGAAATCTAGGCTTCTTGATGGATGCCGAACTGAGTAATGACTTAGTCCTGGCCTCACTTCCACCTTCCTTCAGTCAATTCATAATGAATTATAACATGCATGGGATGCTTGTGAGCTTGCTTAAATTGTTAAGTATGTTAACAACTGCTGAAGTGTCTATCAAGAAGGATAGGACACAAGCTCTTCTGATTGGTGGGCCTAGCAAGGCCAAGGGTAAGGGTAAGGGTAAGGAGCCTGCTAAAGGTGACTCCCTTAAGCCCAAAGGAAAATCCAAGAAGAAGAAGGGCAACAAGAAGGGTAAGAAAGCATCCAAGGACAAAGGCGATGCTGAGTGCTTCCATTGTGGCAAGAAAGGCCATTGGAAGAGGAATTGTCCAGACTACCTGAAGAGTGTGAAGGACAAGAAGCATGGTGATGCTTCTGCCTCAGGTACTTTCATGATTGAGATAAATTATTCTTTTGCTAATCCGACTTCATGGGTATTGGATACCGGTTGTGGTTCTCATATCTGCAATATGTTGCAGGTGCTTAGGAGCCCAAGGAGATTGGAGAGAAATGAGGTGGATCTTCGCGTTGGCAATGGAGCAAGGGTTGCTGCTCATTCTGTTGGAGATGCCGACCTTATTTTGCCTACGGGCCTTTTATTGCATTTGAATAATTGTCTTTATGTTCCGAACATTTCTAGAAACATTATTTCTATTTCTTGTTTAGAACAAGATGGTTTTAGTTTTAGTATTAAGAATGGTACATTTTCTATCATTTTGAATGATATTGTTTATGGTACTGCTTCATTAATAAATGGATTGTATGTTCTGGAAATGGGAACTGAAGTGCTCAATGTAGCTGTGAAACGACCTAAGATAGATAATCAATCTTATCTTTGGCATTGTAGACTAGGGCACATAAACGAAACAAGATTGTCTAGGATGCATGCAGATGGATACCTAGATTCCATGGATTTGGAATCCTATGGACAATGTGAATCTTGTCTAGCTGGGAAAATGACTTGTCACAAGCCCAAGGGGCTTGAGAGTCATAGGGCTAGTGAGTTATTAGAACTCATTCACATTGATGTTTGTGGGCCAATGTCTATAGAGGCTAGAGGAGGATACTCCTATTTCATTACCTTTACTGATGACAAATCAAGATTTGGGTACGTGTACCTAATGAGATATAAATCCGAAGCCTTTGAAAAGTTCAAGGAGTTTAGGAATGAAGTAGAGAAACAGCGTGGCAAGATGATTAAGACATTACGATCAGATCGTGGTGGTGAATATCTGAGCCATGAGTTTCAGGATTATCTGAGAGAAAATGGAATTCTCTCGCAGTTTACTGCACCTTACACACCACACCAAAATGGTGTCTCCGAAAGGAGAAACAGGACCTTGTTAGACATCGTCAGGTCTATGATGAGTGAGACTCAACTTCCAAAATTGTTTTGGGGATATGCCCTAGACACAGCGGCATACCTTCTAAATAGGGTACCGTCTAAATCTGTTCAGACCACACCATATGAGATATGGAATGGTAAGAGACCCAACCTGAGTTACCTCAGGGTATGGGGATCGCCAGCTTATGTCAAAGCGTTGGCATCAGACAAGCTTAGTGCTAAGAGTACTAAATGTCTATTTGTGGGGTATCCCAAAGGTACTAAGGGATACTACTTTTACTCCATGGATGAACACAAAGTGTTTGTGTCAAAGAAATGCTGAGTTCCTTGAGAAGGATTTGATCTCTCTAAGGAGCCAGTGGGTGTAAGATTGATCTTGAAGAAGTTCAAGAATCACATGAACAGATTGAGGAACCTAAGTCTGCTCCGCAGGCGACGTTCTCCAATGGAGAAGTAAACACACAACTCCGTAGGTCAACGAGGGGCATCTATCCACCTGAGAGGTATGGGTTTGTGATTGAGAATCAGCAAACCGTCGAGGATGATGAACCAAGTAACTACGAAGAGGCAGTCAAGGATGTTGACTCTTCTAGATGGCTTGAAGCCATGGAATCTGAAATGGATTCGATGTATCAAAACAAGGTATGGACCTTGGTTCCTAAACCGCAAGGAATAGTTCCTATTGGTAACAAATGGGTCTTTAAAAGAAAGACTGATGCAGATGGCAACGTTCAAACCTACAAAGCTAGGTTGGTTGCGAAAGGGTATCGTCAAAGACAAGGAGTTGACTATGATGAGACTTTCTCACCTATTTCCATGATCAAATCTATTAGGATCATGCTTGCAATAGCGACATATCACGACTATGAAATTTGGCAAATGGATGTCAAGACCGCCTTCTTGAATGGGTTCTTGAAGGAGGATGTGTACATGACACAACCTGATGGCTTTGAAATCAAAGATCAGGAGCATATGGTATGCAAACTTCAAAGGTCGATATATGGGCTAAAGCAAGCATCAAGGAGTTGGAATATTCGTTTTGATGAAGTCGTTAAGAGTAACAGTTTTATCAAGAACGAGGAAGAACCTTGTGTTTACAAGAAGGTTAGTGGGAGTAATGTCGTCTTCGTAGTACTTTATGTAGATGACATATTGTTAATAGGAAATGACATCCCCACATTACAAACAACGAAAGAGTGGCTTTCAAAAAGCTTCACCATGAAGGATTTGGGAGATGCGGCCTTTATACTTGGTATAAAAATCTATAGAGATAGATCAAACAGGCTGCTGGGTTTATCTCAATCCACATATATTGACAAGATGCTAAAAAGGTTTAGCATGGAAGCGTCGAAAAGGGGTTTTCTTTCCGTCAGTCATGGGGTACATCTTTCAAAGGC
Source organism: Gastrolobium bilobum (assembly GCF_033153095.1). NCBI lineage: Eukaryota > Viridiplantae > Streptophyta > Magnoliopsida > Fabales > Fabaceae > Gastrolobium > Gastrolobium bilobum. Next base: position 3,914 of record NW_026898944.1, read on the forward strand.
CATATGTCCTAAGTCACAGGCTGAGAAGGATCGCATGAGTGGAATTCCATACGCTTCGGCTATTGGATCCATCATGTATGCCATGATATGTACGGGACCAGATGTCTCATATGCTTTAAGCATTATGAGCAGATACCAGTCGAACCCTGGAGAGGATCACTGGACGGCAGTCAAGACCATCCTTAAGTACTTAAGAAGAACTAAGGATGTGTTTCTGGTCTATGGTGGGGTTGATGAGCTAACAGTGAAAGGGTTCACTGATGCCAGCTTTCAGAGTGACAAAGATGACTGCAAGTCACAGTCAGGGTTCGTATTCACCTTAAATGGTGGGGCAGTATCTTGGAAGAGTTCCAAGCAGGAGTAAACAGAAGATTCAACGACAGAAGCTGAATATATAGCTGCTTCAGAAGCGGCTAAGGAGGCCGTGTGGATCAAGAAGTTCATATCTGAACTTAGGGTGGTTCCAAGCGTGGATGAGCCCATACAGTTGTTGTGCGACAACACTGGAGCCATTGCGCAGTCAAAGGAACCTAGGTCTCATCAAAGATCTAAGCACGTGCTCCGCAGATATCACCTGATTAGAGAAATCATTGATAGGATGGATGTAAAGATGGATTACGTTCCAACAGATGATAACCTGGCCGATTCTCTGACAAAGGCTGTTTCTCAGAGAAAACATGATAGTCATTATGAGGCTTTGGGTATACGACTTAGGTATGATTGGCTCTAGGCCAAGTGGGAGCTTGTTAGTATATGGATGTCCTAGAGACAATCTTTTGATTAGATTAGGACATATGTAGACCTTTTATATTGTCGCAAATAAAAGCACTATTTATCCTGTTTCATATTTTGTCTCAATATTACTATTAATATTTATATGAGTAACTGGATAAACCCCTTGGAATAAAATAGGTATCTCTTAAGTATCTGTGATGAGATCACGATCATGAGGATTCAAGGATACTGCATGTTTATTCCTAATTTTATGTTCCTAGTCTAGAGACACTGAGAATGGGGATCAGTGATATCGGGTAAGACTAGCACGACTTATCTACATGTATTTGGATGCAAGGTAAAGACCTCATGAGCTACAGATATGGAGATGTCTTAGCTAAAGTCGTGGGTGGACCTATAAGGGTATAGCTCGCAGTGAACAGACCCACAAAGAGACTCTATGAGGAACTCTCACAGAGAGTATCATTAGAGTAGTCTCTTTATATTTGGGTATGTCTTTCCTAAGACCAGAAGTTATTACCTAGACTGTGTTCTGGAAGGCATGCTTTGATTGTGCACCTCGTCTGCCTGAAACATGGAGACTCATAGGTATACTGTTGGGCTTGTCCTGAAAGAACACAGGGCTAGGGTGATAAGCTGAAGGAATTCGTCAAATCTCTGTGAGAGATTAGGTTATCTGTAAACCGGAGAAATCGGGATGACATTTACAGGGACTCAGGAATCTATGCATAGTAAAAGAGATCATGAGATGATCTGCCTTTAGAGTCTATAAATTGAAGATTCCCTATTTCGAATAAAGCTTACCCTAAACCGCAGGGGTTGATACGCTTCCTTACCCTAGGTTTTATGGGAAGGTAACTGAGACGAAAGGAAATATATACGGCAACAAAATATGTGTAATAGGATGATCAAGTCACTAATCTAACTAGTTCTGGGGCAACAAAGCATTGCTAGTGCTCTGTGTTGTCATTAGATGGGTTGTGGGCTTATTGGGCCCAAGCCCATTTATGTCAGTGGCTATTGTAAGAACCCGCACCGTTAATTAAGGTATTTAATTAATTAATTATGCAAAAATAAGAAATGATTCCATAATTGACCCTAATAATTATTTATGAGGCTTAATAATCATAATAAGTGATTAAGAATGCTGAAAGTCGCTTTTCGGAAGAAAAGTGCAGATACCGGTTCTGCTAGTCGGTATAAATGTGTACCGAAAAAGTATCCCGGAAAATTAAAGTAAGTGCATGATAATTACTAGAATAACATGTAGGACTTGTAACACGAGTTTCAAGTCCAAATAATGAGAACTGGTGCTAGAAACCGGTATTGGCTTTGAAAAGCGCGTACCAGAAAGGTGCTCAGAAAAATATAAGAAAAATATGATAAATTTTAGAAAATTATGTAGTTTCAGAATCTAAAGTTTGGGATTTAAATGCTAAGCGTAGCAATTAATGTTAACACAGTGTGGTTAGTGTTAAGTGGACCTATATAAGCCTAAGGGCACAAAACCCTAGGCCATACTCAGCCTCTACGTGACTCTTTTGCTGATTCTCTCCAGCCTTCTCTTCTCTCTTGAAAGTCTTGGCCTTTGCTCATGAAAAGGGACCAAGAAGCCATCTTTGTCGTGCGTCTTCTTCTTGAGGGTTGTAAACACTAAGCTTGAGAGCATTGTGAGGGGGTGGTGGAGCTTTTTGAGTTGATGCTTGCTGTTTGTGGGACGTTTTTGGGGCTGTTTGTTCTGAGTTTGGGTTGTGTAGCCTTGTTCTTGGCTTCTTGAGCTTCAAGAAGCCACCTTTTGGCATAAAGGGACAAGCTTGAAGTGTATTTTCGTAGCCTTGTGAAGTCAGAACTGTGGGAGCTTCTAGTGAGCTCCAAGAGCACCTCCCTCTGCTGTTTTTGAGCTTTGGTATGTATATCAACCTTTAACTTGAGTTTTAAGGCTTAAAAATGGTAGCTTGATGCATGTTAAGGTTAAAAGATGATAACTTGTTGTTGGGTGAGGCTTAACACATCTAGAAATGCATGATTAGGTGTTTAAAATCGGTAAAAAGGGAACCTTTAAGGGATATCTCCACGAAAATGCAGAAACTGCATTCTGTCGTGAGATATCCGGATATTTGTCGAACTGATATCCAGATATTGGATATCCGGATACGTGGTTTTGGGATATCCGGATATTGGATATCCGGATATGCGAATCTGTATATCCGGATATTGCATATCCGGATATGGACAGTGAGATATCCGGATATGGACAGTGAGATATCCGGATATTCTGGGATTTCGCAGAACAGCAGCTGTGCTGTGTGTACAGTAGGCTATTGGGGTTTGTGGATCCTAGTTTGATGAATTTGAACTTCTGTATTTAATGGATTAAGCCAGAATCATGGGATTTAGGGCTTGTGGCTTTGTTAGAAGCTTTAAGACTTGAAAACGTAATGAAAAGGCGTTGTCTTTAATTTGTATGCATGTGGTACATGTTATTGATTTATGTTTGGTCCATATCAGATTGTGATCTGCTGTGATTGGACTTTGAGCTTGTGAATTTTGAATAAGCCGGCTAAAGGAAGAAAATTTTTAGAGAATGAGCTGCAAGATTAAAATTTAGATTCAAAGAGGAACAAATGTAATCGTTTACATTTTGTAAACAACTTTCTTTCTTCCTTTCAGTCCATTCTTCTTCTTTTTCTTTTGAACTCTTTTCTTGTTTGTCGTTTTCTTTTCTCAGAACAAATTTTTCTTTCTTTCTTTTCACTTCTTTTCTTTTTCGCTTTCTGAGTGTTTTTCCTTTTCATTGTTTCTTTCTAACCAACCCTACTTCCTTGGCTTTTGCCTTTTTCCCTGTACTTCCATACATCACAATTTATATCATCAACAATTACACCTTTTCCTCAATTCAAATCTGAAAATTAATCTCAAATGAGGTGAGGATTTATATGGAAAATGGCTGATTCATCTTTATAGGTTTTCAAAGAATAAACAGGCCTAGGCTCAAAGAGGTTTAACTAAGGAATGTCAGTAATGGATGGCTATTTGGCCATCTAGCTTAAAGAAAGAACATGCCTCAATCATATCCATAAAATATATCACATACCAATTCAAGCAAGAAACTAAGCAAGTTCTAGAGTCTTTCATACAGTGGAATGCACACTCAATAAAAAATTTTCTGTATAGGCTCAAAACCTCACGGCTATGAATGCACAGTAATTCTCCTATTCTTTATATTAAAAATCTCATCTTTAAGGAAAGTATTCAATAAATCATGAAAATCATACATTGATGCTTATTATAAAAAATTCAAGTAAAGTCATCATCATGCTCTGAATCAATTACTGGTTTAAAATTTCCTGCCATTTTTCCATTAAAAACACTGAGAAAACTTTAAAATTTTTCACAAAACCATGGCTTGGGGTTTTTATTAATTAAAACTCTAAAAAAATTAATTAAATTCAAATTGCATAAATGAAAAAGAAAAAGGTTGAGATAGTTCTCTGTACTAGCCGGATGTTCTGTGTATAATCATGAAGTTTCTCTGGACGAACTACGCGTTTCTCATTCCCAGATTTAAATGTTGTTGTCCTCAGCAACTAATTTAAATCTAAAAAAAATCGCGTTGATAGTGTAAAAACTAGTCAATTCCTCGTGAAACAACATCAAAAAACTATCTGCCAACAGCGTTGAAATATCATACTGTAGCACAGGGTTATCTCATACCATAAAAAACATAATAATCCAAAACAAAATGAAACTGAAAAAAAACATAAAATGGGCTAGGGTGATCAGTCATCCAGCTCCTTATCCTCTGCATCTTGCACTATGTTGGGTGGCATGACTGTATCCTCGCCATCCTCCTCATCATCGTCCTGGCCATCAGTAGCCGGAATTGTGCTGGTCCCTCTCTGTGCAGCATCATAAGTGTCCTCTTCCTCATATCCATCATATGGCTCTGGCTGGAAGGCTGGTAGTCCATCAGGCTGGGTAATGCTGAGGTATCTCAGAATGTGTGTCTGGTACTCGAGCTGTCTCCTCTGCATATACCGGTTCCTGCATCGAATAAATCCTACCTTTGTCTCTAGAGCAGTCAGTCGACTCTCTACTGAACCTCCAGCAGCTGATCCAGAAGCCTCATCTGCCTGGGCTTGTGCGCGTCTAACTCTCCTCCACCTACCTGCCTGGCCTGCCTCTGCCATAGAACCATCCTACTCTACTGGTTGCTTCAGCTTGTCAGAGATCCACTTGGCATTAATTATTGGCAGCAAGGTAATTTCTCTTCCACCAGTCGTGGGAATCTCTACTCCTGCTGCCTGACACATGTACTGTATCAAAGAGCTATGGGCAATGGATGCCTTCTTGCTGTTTGTGTGAGCCATGTCATAAAGGCTCTCAGCTAGGATCCTGGGCAAATCTATGGGCCTCTCTGTCATAATTTCCCAAATCAAAACTGCCCGCTTAACCGCCACCTTAGTTTGCTCGGTGCCTCTGTGCCTTTTGTTTCCAGTGTTCTTGCCTTTGCCAAACATCCTGAACTCAGAAAAACATAATTCCAAGTCAATATTTATGCCTTGCAAATTCCCAAATTTAGTGTTAAAGCATGGTTCAAGAATGATTCCAATATGCATTCTATGGAGTTTCAACATGAATGGGGATCTCCTTCTCATAAATTTAACTTGTATCATTTAAGTGTGCATTCATGTAATTCAATGGCCTACACATCAATAACAACTATTCTCATTTTACATTCCTCTTTGGTTTTCTAAAATGAATGTATCCAATATGCATAACTATGATAACACCTATGTGAGCATTTCATCAAACAATTGTAATGCATTACTATGATAGCACCTATGTTAGCATTTTAACTAATAGTTCATATGAGCATTTCATCGAACAATTATAATGCATTACTATAAACTATCATACTTGGCATATGATGCTAGTAAGTGAGCATTCCAATGGTTGTGTGAGAATCATGAATGGGTGAGAAGAGTGTGTGTGTGTGTCATGCATTCAGATTACTCAAATTGAAGATGAATTGTATTGACCCCATTGAACCCCAAAATCCCTAATTCTGACTTCCCTTTGAACCCTAGCCTATGAACAATCTTCAAGCAATCAATTCAATAACTTAGAATAGGGAGAAGAAAGCATAACTTTATGTTCTCTTGGAAGAGATAGAGAAGAAGAACTCACTTGAGAGGAATGAGGGGATTAGGGTTTGTGTGCAGAGAAAAAGGAGAAGTGGGTGAGAGAGTAATAGTGGGTGGAGGAAAATTGGGGGAGAGGGGAATTTAAATTGAAAATTCTGGAACCGCTGCAGCGCGCTCGAGCGTCCAATGGGGCGCTCGAGCGTGCAGTTCATATTGCACTTTCCCTCTTTTTTGCGCGCCTGAGCGCTCCGTCGTGCGCTCGAGCGCTTGATGGCAGGGAGATACCCCTGTGAGCTTGATCTTGCGCGCTGGAGCGGCCAATGGGGCGCTCGAGCGTGCTGAGTGTTGACAAATTTCAATTTTTCCTGTTGGAACGCGCTCGAGCGGCCAGCTAAGCGCTCCAGCGCTCACTGGCCATTCAGAAATCTGTTTTTATTCCTCACATATGATCTCGTTTTTCTTTTGTATTTTCTTTATTATTTGAAGTAAAAAAATTGGAAGACAATAAATTCTAGGGTTGCCTCCCCAGGAGCGCTTGTTAACGTCACGAGCCTGACGTACCTGACTCACTTTACCTCTACAAGGGCAACCGTGGTTGTTCCCCTGTTAATTTATCTTCCCATGTATAATTTCAGACGTTGGCCATTGACTGTGAAGCTTCTGTCAGAATCCAGCGGACTGATCTCCACTGCTCCATATGATTTCATGTTCTTCACGATGAATGGTCCTGACCATCTGGACTGTAACTTTCCATGAAAGAGACGGAGGCGGGAGTTGAACAGTAATACTTGATTTCCCACCTCGAAGTCTCGTGGTAAGATCTTCTTGTCGTGCCATTTCTTCGTCTTCTCCTTGTAAAGAGTCGTACTTTCGTACGCAGAGAGTCTGATTTCATCAAGCTCATCCAGTTGAAGTAGTCTCTTTTCAGCTGCTGTCTTGGAATCAAAATTGAGGTACTTGATTGCCCATAAAGCTTTATGTTCCAATTCCACTGGTAAGTGACAAGCCTTCCAAACATTAATTGGAAAGGGGATATTCGTATTGGTGTTTTAAAGGCAGTCCAGTATGCCCACAGTGCATCATCAAGCTTCTTGGACCAGTTTTTTATGGAACTTCCAACCGTTTTCTCCAAGATACGTTTCAGCTCCCGGTTGGATATCTCCACTTGACCACTTGTTTGTGGATGATACAGTGTGGCAATCTTGTGTTTCACTCCACATTTATCCAGCACGTACTCCACTTGTCTGTTGTCAAAGTGAGTTCCTCCGTCACTTATGATTGCTCGTGGTACTCCATATCGGACAAATATATTTCTTTTGAGGAACGCGATGACTACCCGAGCATCATCAGTAGGAAGAGCAACAACTTCTACCCACTTGGAGACGTAATCAACTGCAACCAGGATGTATTTGTTGCCATAGGAAGGGGAAAAGGTCCTATGGAGTCTATTCCCAAACATCAAAGATCTCAACCTCCAATATGTTGTTGAGGGGCATTTCATGTCTCCTAGAAATATTCCCCATTCTCTGACATCTATCACATGATTCAACAAACTTCCTTGCATCTTTATAGAGGGTTGGCCAATAGAAACCACTCATCAGTACCTTTGCGGTTGTTCTTTCTCTCGCGAAATGTCCACCGTAGCTTGAACCATGGCAATGCCACAAGATGTCTTTCATTTCATCTTTTGGAATGCACCGCTGTTGGGTGGTTTGATGATAGTGGAAAATTATAAGTTCTGATAGGGGACATTCCTCTGTTCTTGCAGAACACAGATTCGTCCCTTAGTTCCAACCAAAGTGCGCAAGTGCACGCATTAAGTAATAAAAGGAGTATTAATGCCCAAATTATCGTTCCCACGAGGATAGAGTGCTAATTATTGTTTTATCACTGTTTATAAAGAATGAAAATGAGAAGAAAAGTTAGTAAATGAACTGTCTGGTCAAACATTCTCTACTGTCTTGACAACGTTCCTCAGGAACAGTAGGTTCAATCTGATGGCAAACAGTTGCTCGCTGCGTTATGTATGTGATCCTTCCTGTTTAGAAGAAGGTGAGATAATAATCATTGGAGTTTTTATAAGTACTAAATAAAATAAAATAAAAACTACTAAAGCAGAAATAACTATAACCAAGAGACAATAGGGTGGTGGTTAAAACAGTTTAACAGAAGGAACGGATTCACTGCTTCACTCTTAAAGGGGCTGTTTTCTCTGCTCAAGACTTAGCACCTTTTGGCTTTGTCCCAGTTTCTTTGCCTGCCAACTCTGATTCCTCAGCTCATGGTCTAGATGGCTCACAAGTTTCCATATTTCTATGGCTCCCTTGACTCCAACAGGTACTTAGTTCAGAACCTTAAAATGGACGAGTTGGCCCCTTATTCCTAAGGTGACCAGTAGCGTTTTTGCCATGACATCTACCTTCCCCCAATGGCTAAGCTGTCTGAAATCCCTTCCTTATGGAAGTTCCTTTCTCAGTATGTACCCAATTTCCATTGGCGCACAATGAATATAACTTACTTAGCCAAAGAAATACAAAAAGCTTCGGTCAAGATTTTTGAAAACAGTTCTTTAAGAGTTTCATAGTTTACCCGTTCCACAGATAGTTCAGCTCATGGCTGATACTTTAAACATAATTATTCTCAACTGAGATCACATAGACCCGAGATTCAGTCAAGAGATAACGATTGGAATGAAGAGAAAAACACTTATATTAATTTAAAAGACAGTTTACAAAAAGAAACAGAAAATGGAGAAAGATGTGTATTTGCTCGTGAGGAGTCTTGATGGTTGTTTATAGAGAAGAGAAGAGGGGTTGTCACTTAACTACAGTTACAACTTAAAATTAAACTAAGTTACTAACTACAACTAAGTGATATCTTCCTTTCGAACTGCAAACCTTCTAGGATTCGATGATGTTTTTGTGTGAGGGTGGTCCTATTTATAGCTAGAAGAGGAGTGGCAAGACTGTAATTCCTTTGGAGCTAGTTGCTTGAATGAGGGGACGGGACTGTGACAGCAGAGTGTGAAGCTTGCGTGAATTGCTGGATGGAACAGGATTTGGTGATGATTAGCCATTGTTTGCAGACTTCCCATGCTTTGCTTTTGTTTTCAGCCAATGAGAACTCTTGATTCTCTGCTCTTCACGTTTCTAGCTGCTCAGTTGGTGCACCGCCTTGCTTTTTAGAAGTCTTTAACTCTACGTTACCTGCAAAGTGTACAAAAGCATTAAATGAATGGAGCAGGTGCATTAAATGCGTCTCAGTCCGTTCCCCTTTTAATATATTTTAAAAGAATACGTTACCATCCGTTCCCCCACTGTGTTTTTGTCACAAATGTGTAAAACAAGTGATTTTCATGTTGAAGTTGCTCATCGGATGAGGGAACGTATGGTATTTTGCCATCAAAATGGGCTTAGATGGGAACGAATTTACGTCCCATCAACCGCCTTATTACTCCATCAGCATATCTATAGAAAAGAAAGGGCTCATCCCATAGGTATCTCTTGGCATCATGTAAAAACTTCTTTCTTTGTTGCCATGTGAAGTCTACTGGAATTTCCCCTGCTGCTTTAAAGTTTGCAAAATCCGCAAACCATGGAGGTGTACTTGTGTTCTTTACTTCATCCGTTTGCAATTCCGAGATAACATTGATAGCCAATATTTTCTCATCGGGGAACTCTTCTCTGATCTTCAGTACAAGTCCATCTTGAAGATCTTCTTCTTGGATCCTGGAGAGGCGATCAGCCACCAAGTTCTCCACGCCTTTCTTGTCTCTGATCTCTACTTCAAATTCATGAAGAAGCAGCATCCATCTAAGCAATCGTGGCTTTGCATCCTACTTATTCCACAAATACTTTAAAACATCATGATCAATATAAACAATTACTTTAAACCCCAGCAAATACGGTCTAAATTTATCAAATGCATAGACAACTGCTAGTAATTCTTTTTCAGTGGTTGCATAATTCATTTGTTCATCATTAAGAATTTTACTAGCATAGTAAATCACATGCAACAATTTATTCTTTCTTTGTCCTAAGACAGCTCCTATGGCATAATCACTAGCATCACACATTAATTCAAATGGTATAGTGAAATCAGGTGTAGTGGTCAAGCGATCTTTCAAGATATTAAATGCTAATAAATATTCATCTGTGAAGTTGAATTCCTCATCTTTGACCAAAAACTTGCATAGTGGCTTTGCTATCTTGGAAAAGTCCTTGATAAAGCGTTTGTAAAAACCTGCATGACCGAGAAAACTTCGAATACCTTTAACATTAGAGAGAGGGGGAAGTTTATCAATAACAAATATTTTAGCTCTATCAACTTCTATACCATCTTTGGACACCTTGTGTCCTAAAACTATGCCATCTTTTACTATGAAGTGACATTTTTCCCAGTTTAAAACAAGATTACTCTCTTGATATCTTTGTAAAACACATGATAGATTTTCTAAGCAAGTGTCAAAAGAGGGACCAAAAACAAAAAAAATCCATGAAGATCTCAATGGATTTTTCAATCATATCAGAAAAGATAGAAAGCATACACCTTTGAAAAGTTGCCGGAGCGTTGCATAGACCGAAGGGCATCCTCCGGTAAGCGAAGACTTCGTAAGGGCATGTGAATGTTGTCTTCTCTTGATCTTCCGGAGCTACTGCTATTTGGTTGTAACCCGAGTACCCATCCAGGAAGCAGTAGAAAGCATGACCAGCTAGTCTCTCCAACATCTAGTCCAAGAAAGGAATAGGGAAGTGGTCCTTCCGAGTGGCTGCATTTAGTCTTCTGTAATCAACACACATCCTTCACCCGGTGACTGTCCTTGTTGGTGGAATCAGCTCATTGTTCTCGTTTCTTACCACAGTGACTCCACCTTTCTTGGGTACAGTTTGTACGGGACTTACCCATGCACTATCAGATATAGGATAAATCATCCCTGTATTTAATAATTTAACTACTTCTTTCCGTACCACCTCTTTCATGGTTGGATTGGGTCTCCTTTGCGGCTGCCTCAAAGGTTTAATATCATCTTCCATTAGAATTTTATGAGTACAAAATGAAGGATTTATACCTTTTAAGTCAGAGAAGGATCATCCTATGGCAGCTTTGTGTTTCTTCAGCACCTTGAGAAGCTTTTCTTCTTCCATGGTTGTTAGCTCGACGCTGATGATGACTGGATAAGTGTTGTTATCACCAAGGAAAGCATATTTTAGATTTGGAGGTAACTCCTTAAGCTCCACCTTCGGTGCTCCAAGATGAATGTCATCTTTCTTTCTTTCAAGTTCTTCCACCACTGGTTCTTTGTCGGCAAGTTCAGCTTCTTCGTTGATTTGCTCTAGCTCGAGTGGGAAACTCTCCTCTTTTATCGTGTCATCAACTGCTTCTTGTATTATGTCAACCATGAAGCAATCCCTTCCATCTGACGGGTGTTTCATTGACTCAAAGACATCTATGGTGACTGTCTCTTCGTTCATCCTCAACATCAGTTTTCCTTGCTCCACATCGATCATTGCTCTTGCGGTGGCTAGGAATGGCCTCCCAAGCAGTAGGGGAATCTCGGCATCCTCTTCCATTTTCAGAATTACAAAATCTGCAGGGAAGATAAATTTGTCAATTTTAACTAAGACATCCTCAATTACCCCATCTGGTCGTCTGATCGATCTATCAGCTAACTGGAGAGAAACCGTAGTTGGCTTTAGTTCTTTAATTCCAAGAGCTCTGCACATTGACAGTGGCATCAGATTAATACTGGCTCCCAGATCACATAATGCTTTTCATACTTCAATATTTCCTATGGTTATAGGAATACTGAAACTGCCCGGATCTTTCAGCTTGGGAGAAAGTTTCTTCTGGATGATTGCACTGCATTCCTCTTTCAGGGCCACTGTTTCGCACTCCTCCAGCTTGCGCTTCTTTGACAAAAGGTCTTTCATAAATTTCGCATAGGTCGGCATGCTTTCCAAGGCTTCTGCGAACGGAATGTAAACTTGCAGCTTCTTGAAGATGTCCAGAAATTTGGTGTATTGTTGTTTCTGGATCTCTTGTTTCAACCGCTGAGGGTGTGGAACCCGTGCATAGGGAGACAGATCTGCCGCTTTTGATTGCCGGTCCAGGGCTTTTTTTTCTCCCATTTGAACAACTTCTTTTCTGGACTGCTCTTTTCAGCTTCTCCTGCATCTTCTTCTTTTTCTTTTTTAGTTTCAGGTTCAACTTCTTGACACGAGCTGTCGAACTCGCGCAAATTAATTAAATTAGGTTTATTAAAAATTTGTAGTAAAACGTCAACCTAAGTCGTCTCTCAAGGAGTTTGCAAGGATCTTAATAGCTCAGTTATAAAAATAAAAATAAAAATAAAATGGAAACCAAATGAAAATGGAAACTAAATGAAAAGAGAAAATAAGGAGAAACAGAAACTAAAGAAAAACGGAAACTAAAATGGGGGGGTTTAATATGATTGTAAATTTAAACGAAAATAAAATAAAATAAAAAGTAATCAAATTAAAAGCAATCAACCCAAGAGTTAGGATTCCAAGGATATCCATCATTGGACAAATAATTACCAAATCGCGATTGATCTTAATTGAATCAGAATCCTTATTTCCAATTGAGAACCCTCTCTAAGCGATCGCTTAGCGTTTGGTCGAATACGGCGCGTCTACTCGCGCAATCGCGGAGTATCAACCCGTTCGACTTGAGTTCATTGGCTTAATCAACCTAACCATTAAGTCTAATGGTTAATCTCTTTCCTAAGAACGCAATCGCGTATCTCAGATTGAACACCCACAATCGCGCGATGCCAAACCGAGTGGGAAAGAGAAACAAATTTGGTTCAAAATGAGGCGTAGGTCCTCAGGATTTAACCATGGAATCCTCAACCCTTGGGTTGATTAAAGAAAAGAGGAGAGAAAAAAGACGAAAATTATATTAATTTCAAAACTGTAAAATTCAAACTCAAATGAAAGATGTTCCACAAGGTCCCTACTCTCTCCCTTTTAACCCCTAATCAAGCTGGGCTTCGGGGTCTACAAATTCAACTCAAAATAAAAGGAAACAAAACAAAATTAATGGCTCTCGGCTTCATGTACATTGGTTCAAAATTATAACTTAAGTCCAAACGTCTAAATAAATTTCCAGCAAAACACGTCCATCTTGGGCTCAGGTTTAGACCATCTTCCCGTCCGAATTAGGCTTCAGTAGCCGAAATAGAGATTGTAGCCCTATCTGTTAGCTAAAAAACTCAAGAAGAACGGAGTCAATTTGACATCAGTAGAGTGAGATATGATCAAAATACGAAAGTAGTGTAAATTTGGAAAATTATGACGAAAATCAATTAAACCCAATTAAAATCTATAATTCTGATTTGACCCAAAAGACCTTTATTTAATTCAAATAAAACCTAAAAATACCAACCACGAGTAATAAATAAGTGTAACAAAATATGTGTTATCAAATTCTCCCACACTTATCTTTTTGCATTCCTGGGCAAAAACTAAAATTGAAAGCAAAGACTAAGATCAACCAATCCCTTCTAACAATTACCAAGGATACAAAAAATATACAAAGATCACAAATCTTCAACAGATAAACCAATCATGATATAAATTCCCTAATCTCAAATCACAAAACCTGCTAATTTCAACTGTACATGCCAATTACAGAAAATGGTTCTTCACAGGATGCTCTCAATATTTTTCTCTCAAGTGTATCAGGTAATCAGTGTATCACTCAAATCTACTCAAGAAATTATTCTACCATAGGCTTGCTCAAATTCTACTTCTCCACTGCTACTAACAAATGCATGCATAAATCAAGAGGACTTTATGTAGGGTTGTAATGGGGCTAAGGTGAAGGTATAGATAAAATATGGAAAAGAAAGGTTAAATACCCAAGAAACTTAAAAGAGCACTAGCAAAATAAAAATTATACTAACAAAACATAACTGAAATAAAAACAGAAAAACACAACATAAAGATGAGAACTATTTTTTTTTTCAATTTTTTTTTTGCTTTGCTTTGCTTCGTTTCTTTTTCATTTTTTTTAAATTTTTTTTTTTTTTGCTTTGCTTCTTTTCTTTTTCTCTTTACAGTAAAAAAAAAACATTAAATGAATACTCCTCCCTCACACTTAAAGTGTTGCACGTCCCGGGTAACCTCCACGCTTAAACACAAAATTACAGTGAAACCAATGCTCAGTAAATCTCCAGGGTGTCGAATTAATTGGTTTTTCACTTAGGCTTGTAATGAGGCTTAAGAAATAAAGGATATAAAGGCTCAAAGGGGCTCACCAAGGGATAATAATGTAAAAGATGGCTATCTGGCTAAAGGGAAAAATAAAAGAAAAAAATGCTTCTATAATATTCATGCATGTAAATGAAAAATGCAGTTTAAAAAAGAATAAGATCATGTTCTAGGGAATAAAGATCATGAGCAGAAACACACAAGAAATAGAGAATGGCAAAAGATGTAATCTATTCATACAGGACAAAAATCTCACAAGGGTAAAACCAAATTACGCAATCAGCATAACAATACCAGTCACCAAGTAATATAATCCAAGAGTCAAGAATTAAGCCTGATCAGAATAATCTATCAAAAGAAATATGTCCAAGTTCATTCCATGTGTAACTCAACAATTATCAGAAAGAAAAGGAAAATCCACTTATTCACAATTAAAATTGAAACAAAAATTGCAAAGAAAAAGGAAATAAAGAAAAAGGAAAAGAAGACTCCCTATCCTCCGTAGGGAAGGTAAATGGCATCAGTGAGCCTGATTTGTGCCTCCACAAGCTGCTGCTGGAGTCCCTCATAAAAAGGCTTGAAACAATGTCCATCCACATGCGAAGATTCTCTCAGACTACTTATCACACCACTCCCTATGATTAATTTTCTGCATAATTGAAACAAAAGGAGGAAGAGGGTAACGAACGATAGAGAACGACGCAAACTCCCCGGCAACGGCGCCAAATTTGACACGAGTTGTCAAACTCGCGCAAATTAATTAAATTAGGTTTATAAAAAATTTGTAATAAAGCGTCAACCTAAGTTGTCTCTCAAGGAGTTTGCAAGGATCTTAATCGCTCAGTTATAAAAATAAAAATAAAAATAAAATGGAAACGAAATGAAAATGGAAACTAAATGAAAAGAGAAAATAAGGAGAAACGGAAACTAAAGAAAAACGGAAACTAAAATGGGGGGAGTTTAATATGATTGTAAATTTAAACGGAAATAAAATAAAATAAAAAGTAATCAAATTAAAAGCAATCAACCCAAGAATTAGGATTCCAAGGATATCCATCATTGGACAAATAAGTACCAAATCGCGATTGATCTCAATTGAATCAGAATCCTTATTTCCAATTGAGAATCCTCTCTAAGCGATCACTTAGCGTTTGGTCGAATATGGCGCGTCTACTCGCACAATCGCGAAGTATCAACCCGTTCGACTTGAGTTCATTGGCTTAATCAACCTAACCATTAAATCTAATGGTTAATCTCTTTCCTAAGAACGCAATCGCGTATCTCAGATTGAACACCCACATTCGCGCGATGCCAAACCGAGTGGGAAAGAGAAACGAATTTGGTTCAAAATGAGGCGCAGGTCCTCAGGACTCAACCATGGAATCCTCAACCCTTGGGTTGATTAAAGAAAAGAGGAAAGAAAAAAGACAAAAATTATATTAATTTTAAAACTGTAAAATTCAACCCTACTCTCGCCCTTTTAACCCCTAATCAAGCTGGGCTTCGGGCTCTACAAATTCAACCCAAAATAAAAGGAAACAAAACAGAATTAATGGCTCTCGGCTTCATGTACATTGGGTTCAAAATTATAACTTAAGTCCAAACGTCTAAATAAATTTCCAGCAAAACACGTCCATCTTGGGCTCAGGTTTCGACCATCTTCCCGTCCGAATTGGGCTTCAGTGGCTGAAATAGATATTGTAGCCCTATCTGTTAGCTGCAAAATGCAAAAAGAAAGGAGTCAATTGGACATCTGTAGAGTGAGATATTGTCAAAATACGAAAGAAGTGTAAATCTGGAAAATTATGACGAAAATCAATTAAACCCAATTAAAATCTATAATTCTGATTTGACCCAAAAGACCTTTATTTAATTCAAATAAAACCTAAAAATACCAACCAAGAGTAATAAATAAGTGTAACAAAATATGTGTTATCACTTCTTTCTTCTTTTCAACTTGCGGCTTTATCACAGGTTGGATCACGATCCCACTTCTGGTAATAATTGCATTACATTGTGCATTTGGGTTCGTGTTT
The DNA here is from genome assembly GCF_033153095.1 of Gastrolobium bilobum. Classification (NCBI taxonomy): domain Eukaryota; kingdom Viridiplantae; phylum Streptophyta; class Magnoliopsida; order Fabales; family Fabaceae; genus Gastrolobium; species Gastrolobium bilobum. The sequence goes on from NW_026898944.1 coordinate 20,066, forward strand.
GTGTTACTTGGGAAGGTGCCATGGGTTCTTTCCGCAAACTACTTTGACAGCTGGCCTATTTGAGTTTCCTGGTTCCGGATAGAAGCTTCTTGGTTCCTGAATGAAGCTCTTGTTTCATCTCTAAAGGAATTTGCATTCTGAATGTAGTCTAAGGTGGTCTTGTACAGCTGCGCAAAAGCCTTTTCCCACTCTGAAGTGTTGCCTTGTGGTGGGGGTTGTTGTTGCAATGGCAGAGGAGGATTCAACTGATGGTTTGACTTGTAACTAAACCCAGGGTGTTGGTTAGGATTTTTCCACCCTTGATTATAGTTATTACCATATTGGTTCCTCTCCGGATTGTTCTGGTTCTCTTGATCATACCAGATACCATGGACCTCAGCTTTTTCAGGTGTTCTCATGTAGTCACAATCTTCAGTTGCATGAGCATCTGCACAAATAGCACAAATTATTTGAGTACTATTAACAGAGGAAACTTGAGAATTATTAAATTTCTTTGTAAGAGCATCAAGTTGTGCTTGTTGTTTCTTGTGAAATTGCAACATTTGTTCATTTTGGGCTAAGATTGCATCATAGCCGTCGAGCTTCATAATTCCTGTTCTCCTTTGTGTGACTGGAGCATTGTCATATTCCTGAGAAGCTAAGGATTCCAACAATTCCAATGCTTCTTCTGGAGTTTTTGTTTTCAACGATCCTCTTGCTGCAGCATTCACCAGTGTTCTTGTACTTGGCGTCATCCCTTGGAAGAAGATTCTTCCTTTCTCCCATTCTTCAATGCCATGTTGAGGACACTTCTGGAGTAATCCTTTAAATCTTTCCCAAGCCTCGTAAAGAGATTCGCTTTCTTTTTGCTCGAAAGCAGTGATTTTCGATTTAAGCCTTTCCATCTTTGAAGCTGAGAATAATCTGGCCAATAACTTCATTGCTACGTCGTCCCAGTTGGTGATGCTTCCTTCAGGTAGTGACTGAAGCCAAGCTCTTGCGTCATCCTTTAGTGAACCTGGAGATAATCTGAGCAAAATGGCGTCACGAGAGACTCCATTCATCTTTAATGTATCACAGTAAAGCAAGAAATTATCAAGATGAATATAGCGGTCCTCCGTGCTTCCTCCAGCGAACTGATCTTTTTGAATCAGTTGCAATAATGCTGGCTTGAGCTCAAAGTTGTTACCATCCACGGTTGGTCTAACAATGCTCGTCGCTGTGGAACTCGAGCTGGAGTCATGTAATCTCCCAACGTCCTCAGAGCGAGTTGATTGTTCTCTGCCATCGGTTCCTCCTTTGGTTCCGTCGAACTTGGTGCTTCTTTCTCTTCTTTTGCTTTTCTTTCTTTTGCGCTTTTCCTGAGTTTTCTTTTCATCTTTTCTATCTCAGGATCAAACTGCAAGATTCGCGGGTTAAGAGTACGTCACATAAACAAAGATTGAAAAGATGTGCAGAAAAAAATAAAAAATGCAAAAACAGAAAACAGAAAAACAAAACAATAAAAGAATGCAGAAAATTATTGAATATAAAATATGCATAAAATTGATGCAGAAAATGTTTTTGGAGTATGTTTAAAGTGCAGAAAATTAAAACGTCCAATCTAAAAGGTACTTAGTTACTTCTAATGTTGAAGGATCTAATCCCCGACAACGGCACCAAAAACTTATTGCGACTCGGCAAGTGCACTGGTCGTAAAGTAATAAAGTGTACCTGAGTACGAAATCGTTCCCATGAGGATCGGATTTTCAAGCACTAGTTCGCTAATCGCGGTTTAGTTGGACAATCAAGAATAAGATGATGAGAATTGTAATTGAAGAAATTAAAATTAAAAACAAGCAATAACATGTAAATAAAACTTCAGAATTAAAAAGACAATTGAAAAAGATGATGATTGATTACGATTTAAAACAAGCGTAGTTAGGGTTTCGACTTCCCCCAATATCCTCGTTATGCTATGAATTAAACTGTCAAGAATCTTTTCTTAATATATTGCCAATAAATTCTTTCTAAGTTAATTAGGGCTCAATTCCTTGTTACCCTAAATCTATGTGATCTTGAAAGAACTGTAGTTCCCCGATTATTCCCCAAGAAAACATGCATTAAGATCAAGAATTTAAAGATTGCACAATTACCCTATGTCTATCCCAAGATCACATAGATTGTGATAAATTTACCAAGTCAGGGTTCATGCACCAATATCCCTATTGTCATACAATTCTCCTAAATCAATCTATAAGGACCAAACTCATAGAAAGCATTAAAGACAGATAAATTTATTCAATTATAAAAAGAAAAGAATTCAAGAACAATTTAATCCATAAACATAAACGATTCAATTGGGTTCTATCTACCCCTAACTACATAAAAGACTAGCCTAGCATACTGAATTCAAAAACAATAATAAATAAAAGAGAACACCAAGCCTCCATTAGTGTGATGTTGACTTGGTTCCTCAGTGTTCCAGCGCTCCGCAACAGGATTCCTCTTTCAGGTCTCTATGTAATTCTCTGGATTGGTGAATTGGTAAAAGTTTGTGAATGAGTGACCTTCAGCTCCCTATTTATAACCATTGAAGCCATATCTCCTAATCCTCCATCCAATCTTCTCATGAATCTCTATCAAATTTGCAATCAAATATTTAATTGCTTCCTTTTCTTATTTAAGATCTTGCAGATTGGGTGACAGATTGAGCTTTGAATCTTTGTTATGATCCCTCTTCAAATCTTCCCAGGGATCTCTATCAGTTGATAAATCAAGACTGATTTGTTTTCGCTTCATTCAAGAAATATTACAAATCTGTATGCTGTGGCAAATTTCCTTAAATCTTCATTAAATCTTGGCTGACTGGTGCGTGTTTGGGCGCTCAAACGCGCTATTGGGCGCTTGAGCGTCCTCTTGAGCATGAATTATTGGATTTTACCTGCCTTCACGCACTCAAGCGTCCACTTGTGCGCTCAAGCGCGGTCCTCGATGGTGTATTTTTGTAGACTTGGGCGCTTGAGCGTGCATTTGTGCGCTTGAGCGTCCTGGATTGCTCAATTTGGCTGTTTTCCCTGTAAGTGCTTGAGCGTCCGTTATGTGCGCTCGAGCGTGCTATTCTGACCTTTGACTTGTAATATTTTGGCTTCCTTTGATCCATATTGAGCCGCAACTTCTTTGTCATAAGTTCTTCATCACTTTTTAGCACCAATAAGTGTGGTTTTACCTTCAAAATGCAAAGAACTTCAAAATGTTAGCTCAAATTCCTATCTTATGACTTATATGCTGTAAAACCTTGAATTCCATGTAATCTACTACATAATTCTTGTATAATTTAGCCTAAAAACATGGTAAACCAAAGGTTTATAAAACATGACCAAGACTCAATCTTGTACATAGAAACTCAAGAGGAAGGTTGAAGTATATACGCAAGCTTTCAAAACAGAGAAAAAAAGTGATCTTGGAGGTTCCTACCCTACTCTCCACCTCTGACTAGCAAGGAGTACAAAAATTGTTTCCAAAACTTGGTTCTTTCTCCATAAAGATAGCTCCTTGAGCTCCAGTTGTGATGTGGAAGACCCCAACACACCCAAACCAAGAAGTCAGCCCCTCAATACTCACAAACAGAACCCCTAACCTTTCAAGAAGTGGTTTTTCTCCTTCACCAAGTTTGCTCTAAAATATTTACAAGGTTGGAGAGGAAGAATCAAGAAGAAAAGTGGTGTCTTGGGTGATTTCTTGGGAAGAGAGCATGGTGTTAAGGTAGACAATAATATGGCAGCATGAGAGTCACATTGGAGCTGTGTAGAAATGACCTAGGTTTATGTGCATTTTCTATTTAAAGGTGCACTAACTTAAACTAACAGTATTAGTTTAATTAGTTTCGCTCTTCGTTTAACTCTAAAAATTCATATTCTTAACCTAGACATTTTTCTAGGAAGTATCATATTTTTACATTAATTTTTCGAGACACTTTTCCAGTATGCACTTTCTACTGCGAAATAGCCGATATTAGTTATGACATCACTGCTTATGTGACACCCTCCCTTGTATGCATCCAAGGGGATGCCATGCTAAACTGATTAGAGTCGCAACGTAACGTATTCGGTAAAAATTTGCAATATATTAAAGTCATAAATAAAAATCTTGTATTGAAATCGGGTTTCATGTAGGTACAGCCAATGTTTTTATAAAATACTTTTGATGCTGCAATTGAAATCGAACTTCATAGTGTAAACAAAAAAATTTCCACATACAGCTATTGATGTTGAAACGATACTTTTTCCAGAAAACCTGCCTGACTTGCAAAAATCATATAAAATCAAGCTCAATAGTTTTTGAAAATTTTCTTTGACACAGAGAAAGTAGACATCTGGGGCTTTACGTACATATAAATTATATCTTATTCGGAGGTCTGTAGCCCCAGAAACAGAACTCGCAAAGTACTCGATAAATTAACATAAAAATTCCGAATTTATAACAGCAGAAATTGATTTTGCAAAACGAGTACCAGCATTACACAAGTTACAGACAGTACATAAAATCTCAAAATACTGCAGGGAGAGGCACGTCTTAACATTTTTCCGGTCTCTCAAAATATTACATCAACTTAAAATAATCAGCCAACAACCAACAGAAATAGTGGCAACAATAGAATTTCCAAAACAACAACAATCAAACAGAATATGCCCAAAACAATTACTTTCTCAAATGCTTTTTCGTCCTCCTGCAATTTAAAAAAATTGAGCCCCAAGAAGGGTGAGAAAAATCCCAGTAGTGTGATAGCAAAACCAGTAGTGCAACAATATTAGTCTAGATACAGAATTCCAAAACAGTCGCATCATCAATTAAATTCCAAACAGATACTAAAATATAATCAGAATACGTATATAACGCCAGAATACTGTATGTTTGTAGCACAAGGTGCACATACTAGCTAACACAGTGGAGATCCCATTTGGCCCAACAAAGGGGAATTCCAACTGCGCCCTAAGCGAACTGAGCCACGGTTCCTTCTCCCTGGTACCTGAGGGATGCCTACATGATGCATGCTCAACGAAATGTTTCTTTTCAAGATTTTCAAATTTTCCAAACAACGTGTATAAGAAGGCATGTTATGCCATGATTTACTTCGCACGCACATAAAAAAAATATGGACTTATGATGTACATGAGCATGACAAAAATCAGAATCAGAATACCATGGTTCTCATGGATTTTTAACACCAACATTTCGAATAACAAGTGTCTCCAAAACAGAATTTCAATGAATCCAAGTCCAAGGGCAGATTACACATAATGTTTAACATAATACATATCCATAGGCACATGTGAGCAACAATTCAGAATTTCATGCATTAGCTAATAGTCACAAAAGGCTTAGCCACCTATCACTTACCATGGAGTGTCCAAATATTAACCAAACAGCACCAAAATCATCCCACACTCTAGGAATCATGAGCACCTAAGCAAGTGTACAACAAGTAAGAATTTTGTGCATGCTATCCTATAATTTATAATAAATTCCCATGCCTCCCAATTCTTGTATTTTAATCGGTTTACCATGCTCCTTATACTAACCCAATTTCTAACTTCATATTAATTTAATAACTTGTTAACAGTAATAAAATCCAAAGTTTTCCAACACATGCAGATTCGGTTTTCATCATTAAAGAGATGCTCAGGATTTTTAGTTACATAACCATTTCTTCTAAGCCTATGGTGCGCTAAGGGGGACCTAAAGCATGCTGTCCAACTAAGTTTAATTCATGCAAGGCTAAGTACAATAATCTAGTCCAACAAAACATTTTCCCCAACGATGGAGGCTACATTTCAAGCTCCAAAAAATCAATTCTTTGTGCTTGTAAGCACTAGGTCCAAGCGGTCACAAGGGCAGAAGCAAAGGAGAAGAAATGACAACATGTACCCCCTAAAATACACATGCAAGGCTAAACAGTGAGGAAAAAGGAAGGCTTGAGGTTCGACTCACCTCTTGTGTGTACCCAAAATCACAAATCGGCCAAGAGAGGAGCAGCCAAGGAATGAGTAACACCCTAATCCTTCTTATGCTCCAAGATTTCAGACTTTAGCTACATGCAAACAGAGAAATGGTTCCATCAAAACCGAGTAGAGTGTGAAGGAACAAGGAAGAGATGAACACCTTACCTTCTTGCTAGATGAGGTTCGGCCAACAAGGAAGAAAAAAAAAAGGAAGGGGAAGATTCTTAGGTATTTTGCTCCCTGCTCATGGAGCTCACGACTTGAGGGAAATGAGGAGATGAGATAAAATTTTATTTGTGTTCTATCTCTAGGGGCTTACGATTTTGAGAGGAAATGAGGAGATGAGAGGCTGATTTTTGGTTCTGACTCAAATGAAGAGCAATCAGATTTGGGGTTGGTGCCTTGTCTTGCGCATAGGGAAAAAGAAAAACTAAAGTGAGGCTGATTAGGTTGCTAACAATGACCAGATTATTACTTTGTTTTCCCCCGTTTCATGCGCACAAGGAGGGATAAGGTGGTAGGAAGTTGTTCTAGCCAATCGAAAGACATGCAAGCAGATTTCCTTCCCTTCATTGGTTGCATGGGGCGGCTGGCTGATGGAGTTTGGACACCCTTACAAGCATTCAGCTTGCTTTCTCATCATACAATGCGCATTGGAAATGATATAAGGGTGGATGTGAGTTGCCATGTGGGGCTTCTTAACCAATAATGGAGTGACATGAAATTTCCTTAGGATAAGAGTAGGGTTTAGCTAAAGGACCATGTGTAAGTGTAGGAAAATCTTGGACTGAATTATACCTCAATTTAGAGGCTTAGGGCCGACGCCCTAAAGGGTCCTATGGTCCAAAAGTTTAAGTCTCCTAATAGATCACCTATCACATGTAATATCCCACTAATTATTATTTCATGTACCCTCTTAAATCTTAATTATTAACTAAGATGTTTATACGTCGTAAATAAAATTAATCACATACTTTTAACTATTATTCGAATTCCCAAAGCATATACTCACATATAACTGCAATTATAATAATTTTCCTAATTCAAATTAATACTACCCTAAATATGTATACATATAATTCGAATTCAAGACATGTATTCACATTACTAATGGCAATTTGTATAAATTCCTAATTTTTACGGTATGTTACACTCTCCCCACCAAAATGGAATTTTGTCCGAAAAATTAGACTTACGTACTTAATTAAAGAGTTTCGAATACCGATTCTGAAAGTCGTCTTCACGCTCCCCGGTGGCTTCATACGCGGATTTATTGTTCCAAAGCACCTTCACCAGCGGTATCTCCTTGGAACAGAGTTGTTTAACGGACCTCTCGAGAATTTGGAATGGTTGAACAAGATACGTCAGGTTTTTCTCTAACTCCACTTCTTCTGGCTGTAGTACATGGGATGGATCAGAGAGATATCTTCTCAACTGCGACACATGAAAGACGTTATGAATTCTCGACAAATTAGGAGGTAACGCCAAGCTATAAGCTGATTCTCCAATCCTGTCCAAGATAAGGTATGGTCCCAAATACCGCAGACTCAACTTCTTCGTTCCCATTCTCCTGCCAAGTCCAGATGTGGGGGTGATTCTCAAAAACACGTGATCTCCCATTTCAAAAGATAGGGGTTTATGACGATTGTCATAGTAACTTTTCTGCCTCGCCTAGGCCCTCTGCATATTTTTCTTGATCCTCTGTACCTACTCTGAAGTTTCTTGAATCATGTCGGGCCCCAAAATACTTCGCTCGCCAACTTCTACCCAACATAAAGGAGATCTGCATTTCCTCCCGTACAAGTCTTCATACGGAGCCATTCTGATGCTGGAATGAAAACTATTATTGTAAGCAAACTCCACCAAAGAAAGGTACTTGTCCCAACTGCCTCCTTGGTCTAAAATGCAGGCTCGCAACATATCCTCTAGAACCTGAATAGTGCGTTCAGTATGACCATCGGTTTGTGGATGATAAGCAGTGCTCAACCTCAAATGGGTTCCGAGAGCTCGTTGATAAGACTCCCAAAACTTAGAGGTGAACTTGGGATCACGGTCACTGACGATACTGGTGGGAACTCCATGCAACTTCACAAACTCACGAAGATAAATCTGGGCAAGCCTTTCTGTATTATAAGTCGTTTGGACACTCAAGAAATGATCTGATTTTGTTAACCAATCAACAATTACCCAAATGGCGTCAAATCCTTCTCGCGTCCGAGGAAGTCTAACTACAAAGTCCATGGCAATACTATCCCATTTCCATTTGGGAATTTCCAGAGGTTGAAGAAGTCCCGAAGGTTTTTGATGTTCATACTTCAGTTTCTGACATGTTAGACATCGAGCTATATACTCTGTAATATCACGTTTCATACCCGGCCACCAGAACGAAGTCTTTAAATCATGATACATCTTGGTGGATCCAGGATGAACGGTATAGTTACCCTTATGGGCCTCTTGCAAAACTTCTGGTTTCAGTTCATCATTCGGTACTACTAATTGACCTTGAAATCTCAACATTTTATTTTCATCCCAAACTATATCTTGGAAACCAGCCAATTTATGGACTAGTTCCTCATCTCTTTGAGCCCACTTTATTCTACAGAGTAACTCATTTTCTACTTTGATACTGCCCAACCTTATTCCACGCCTTCTTCTGGTAACGGACAAGTTCATATCCCGAAAAGCTTTGAGTAGTTTAAGTTCTTCCATCATCAGGGTTGCAGTATGGAGAGTCTTCCGGCTCAAAGCATCAGCTACTACATTTGCCTTTCCTGGATGGTACTTGAGTTCAAATTCATAGTCTTTCAAAAATTCCATCCACTGTCGTTGCCTCATGTTTAGTTCCTTCTGATCAAACAAATACTTCAGACTCTTGTGATCGCTGAAAACATCAAATTGTGAGCCATACAGATAATGTCTCCAGATTTTTAGTGCGAACACTATGGCTGCCAACTCCAGGTCGTGAGTAGGATAATTTTCCTCGTGAGGTTTTAATTGTCGTGAGGCATAATCCAGGACCATACGATCTTGCATCAAAACACATCCAAGTCCCTTCAGAGACGCATCACAATACACCTCAAACTTTCTGGTGGGGTCCAGAATAGTAAGCACCGGAGCACTGGTCAATCTACCTTTTAGCTCCAAGAAACATTCTTCACAAGCGTCAGTCCACTCAAAAGGCATTCCCTTCCGAGTGAGACGGGTGAGAGGCTGCACTAATTGCGAGAAATTCTGGATGAATCTACGATAATAGCCTACAAGTCCCAAGAAACTCCGCACTTCAGTGACGGTCTTAGGTTGTTCCCAATTCATTACTGCTTCCACTTTGCTGGGATCCACAACAATACCTTTTGCTGAAATTATGTGGCCTAAAAACTGGACTTCACTTAACCAAAACTCACACTTCGACCACTTGGCATACAATTGTTTCTCCTTAAGGATTTGTAAAACTATCCTCAAATGTTCAGCATGCAGTTCTTCATTGGTAGAATAAATCAGAATGTCGTCGATGAATACAATAACAAACTGATCCAAGAATGAGCGAAAGATACGGTTCATATAATCCATGAATACCGCCGGAGCATTAGTAAGTCCGAACGAAATCACCTGATATTCATAATAACCATATCGAGTCCTAAAAGCTGTTTTCGGAATGTCCTCCGGTTTAACCCGGATTTGATGATATCCCGATCGCAAGTCTATTTTGGAAAACACCCTGGCACCTCTCAATTGGTCCATCAAATCATCAATCCTAGGAAGCAGATATTTATTCTTCAATGTCACCTTGTTCAGCTGATGGTACTCCACACACAAACGCAGACTACCATCCTTCTTCTTAATAAGAATGGCTGGAGCACCCCACGGAGAAGTACTGGGCCTGATGAATTCTTTTGACAAAAGCTCTTCTATTTGTTTCTTCAGTTTCTGAAGTTCCAAAGGTGCCATACGATAAGGAGCAATGGAAATAGGCCCAACTCCAGGAAGAAGTTCAATGGGAAATTCTATCTCCCGATGAGGAGGTAATCGAGGAATTTCATCGGGGAACACCTCCTCGAATTCATTAACAACCAGAATATTTTGAAGTTTAGTATCAACCGTACTCTCAGACTCAATTGACAACAGATACCCTTCAGCTCCCCAAAAGAGTTCTTTTCTAACTTGTAATGAAGAAATAGTAGCAAAAGACTGAAAATTACCATCTTTCGAAGGAACAATGACCTTTCCTGCTTGACAATCCAAAGTTATTCCGTTCTCCGCCAACCAGTCCATACCGATAATTGTAAGAACCCGCACCGTTAATTAAGGTATTTAATTAATTAATTATGCAAAAATAAGAAATGATTCCATAATTGACCCTAATAATTATTTATGAGGCTTAATAATCATAATAAGTGATTAAGAATGTTGAAAGTCGCTTTTCGGAAGAAAAGTGTAGATACCGGTTCTGCTAATCGGTATAAATGTGTACCGAAAAAGTATCCCGGAAAATTAAAGTAAGTGCATGATAATTACTAGAATAACATGTAGGACTTGTAACACGAGTTTCAAGTCCAAATAATGAGAACTGGTGCTAGAAACCGGTACTGGCTTTGAAAAGCGCGTACCGAAAAGGTGCTCAGAAAAATATAAGAAAAATATGATAAATCTTAGAAAATTATGTAGTTTTAGAATCTAAAGTTTGGGATTTAAATGCTAAGCGTAGCAATTAAAGTTAACACAGTGTGGTTAGTGTTAAGTGGACCTATATAAGCCTAAGGGCACAAAACCCTAGGCCATACTCAGCCTCTACGTGACTCTTTTGCTGATTCTCTCCAGCCTTCTCTTCTCTCTTGAAATTCTTGGCCTTTGCTCATGAAAAGGGACCAAGAAGCCATCTTTGTTGTGAGTCTTCTTCTTGAGGGTTGTAAACACTAAGCTTGAGGGCATTGTGAGGGGGTGGTGGAGCTTTTTGAGTTGATGCTTGCTGTTTGTGGGACATTTTTGGGGCTGTTTGTTCTGAGTTTGGGTTGTGTAGCCTTGTTCTTGGCTTCTTGAGCTTCAAGAAGCCACCTTTTGGCATAAAGGGACAAGCTTGAAGTGTATTTTCGTAGCCTTGTGAAGTCAGAACTGTGGGAGCTTCTAGTGAGCTCCAAGAGCACCTCCCTCTGCTGTTTTTGAGCTTTGGTATGTATATCAACCTTTAACTTGAGTTTTAAGGCTTAAAAATGGTAGCTTGATGCATGTTAAGGTTAAAAGATGATAACTTGTTGTTGGGTGAGGCTTAACACATCTAGAAATGCATGATTAAGTGTTTAAAATCGGTAAAAAGGGAACCTTTAAGGGATATCTCCACGAAAATGCAGAAACTGCATTCTGTCGTGAGATATCCGGATATTTGTCGAACTGATATCCGGATATTGGATATCCGGATACGTGGTTTTGGGATATCCGGATATTGGATATCCGGATATGCGAATCTGTATATCCGGATATTGCATATCCGGATATGGACAGTGAGATATCCGGATATTCTGGGATTTCGCAGAACAGCAGCTGTGCTGTGTGTACAGTAGGCTATTGGGGGTTTGTGGATCCTAGTTTGATGAAGTTGAACTTCTGTATTTAATGGATTAAGCCAGAATCATGGGATTTAGGGCTTGTGGCTTTGTTAGAAGCTTTAAGACTTGAAAACATAATGAAAAGGCGTTGTCTTTAATTTGTATGCATGTGGTACATGTTATTGATTTATGTTTGGTCCATATCAGATTGTGATCTGATGTGATTGGACTTTGAGCTTGTGACATTGGATAGCTAGCTTAGAGGTAAGCTTTCGTGTCCTCGGTTTAGCCATGTTGTGGTTCCACTATGTCCCATGGGGATATGGTATATGCATGCTGTGTTACATGCTTTTGATGTTTTGGAAATGTTGTTGAGCTATTGTATGTTAGTGCCTTGTTGATATGCATGGAGGTGTTCCACTTATACGGTAAGCCTGAGTATGTAGAACATACAAGAGGGTGAGGCTGTGGGTGAGGTGCAAGCGGTGTTCCTTGTACTACATGTAGGGAATAGACGTATTCCTACATTTCTCTGGCCAGTAGATAGTGATTACACACATGCCATAGATATCTGTTGCACTACATAGTTTTTGGAACTGATAATGGTATAAATGCTTTTGAACTTATATTGCACATGTAAGTGAGCTTGGGGTGGAAGATCCTTGAGGACCCCTTGTCTTACTGAGATTTCTAGTTTAGAGATCTCACCCCACGTTTGGGGAATGCTTATTTCAGGATCAAGTAATGTTGAGACCTCAGGCGGCAGGAGGCCGGAGCTGAGTTAGAGTGCTGTTATTTTATGCTGCCATGTTTGGATGCTGGATTTGCATGCTGCTTATGCTTATAGCTTCAGTTTATGTTTATGGAGTTTTATGTTGAGACTTGTTGTTTACTATGTTTATTTGGTGAGCATGGGGATTGTCCATGACACATAGTATTATTATGTCTTGGTTATGTCTTGAGTCTTTTGGAGTTGTAATAATGTATCAGGATATTGTCCGGATTACTTGATGTAATGCCGTGATTTAGATACACACTTTATCTATATATTGAGGTATTTCAGTAGATGTCTTAGTGCAATTTACATACAGGCATTATTTTATGAAATTGATTAAGTAATCAAGTTGGTAATTGATAATGACGTCATAATTGAAAAGAAAAAGAATATTCCGCATTTTTAATTAAGCACCGCTTAATACGATGTAATGTTATTATTCCGGGTATACACGGGGTGTTACAATAATCACCTCAAGGCTGAATACCGTGTTAGTATATGGATGTCCTAGAGACAATCTTTTAATTAGATTAGGACATATGTGGACCTTTGTATTGTCGCAAATAAATAAAAGCACTATTTATCCTGTTTCATATTTTGTCTCAATATTACTGTTAATATTTTATATGAGTAACTGGATAAACCCCTTGGAATAAAATAGGTATCTCTTGAGTATCTGTGATGAGATCACGATCACGAGGATTCAAGGATACTGGATATTTATTCCTAATTTTATGTTCCTAGTCTAGAGACACTAAGAATGGGGATCAGTGATCTCGGGTAAGACTAGCACGACTTATCTACTTGTATTCAGATGCAAGGTAAAGACCTCATGAGCTACAGATATGGAGATGTCTTAGCTAAAGTCGTGGCTGGATCTATAAGGGTATAGCTCGCACTGAACAGACCCACAAAAGAGACTCTATGAGGAAATCTCACAGAGAGTATCATTAGAGTAGTCTCTTTATATTTGGGTATGTCTTTCCTTAGACCAGAAGTTATTACCTAGACTGTGTTCTAGAAGGCATACTTTGACTGTATACCTCGTCTGCCTGAAACATGGAGACTCATAGGTATACTGTTGGGCTTGTCCTGAAAGAGCACAGGGCTAGGGTGATAAGCTGAAAGAATTCGTCAAATCTCTGTGCGAGATTAGGTTATTTGTAAACCGGAGAAATCGGGATGACATTTACAGGGACTCGAGAATCTATGCATAGTAAAAGAGATCATGAGATGATCTGCCTTTAGAGTCAGTAAATTGAAGATTTCCTATTTCAAATAAAGCTTACCCTAAACCGCAAGGGTTGATACGCTTCCTTACCCTAGGTTTTATGGGAAGGTAACCGAGACGAAAAGAAATACATACGGCAACCAAATATGTGTAATAGGATGATCAAGTTATTAATCTAAGTAGCTCTGGGGCAACAAAACATTGCTAGTGCTCTGTGTTGTCATTAAATAGGTTGTGGGCTTGTTGGGCCCGAGCCCATTTATGTCAGTGGCTATGTTGGACCTAATGAGTCACACACTGACACCTTAATGTCATGATGATATATCATTAAAGGTATTGGGCCTAATAATGGTTGTTAGCCCAAGATGAAGTTTGAAAGCCCACCTAAGAGGGAGAGGGCGCATGGTATTGTTAATGGTCTTGGATGGTACAAGACATTACTAATTAATTTAATTAGTTAAATTAATTATCAAATATTTGAATTTTGAATTTTGAATTTGAAATTTGAAATCTGAAATTTGAATTTTGAATTTGAATTTTGAAATTTGAATTTTGAATTTGAAATTTGAAATTTGAAATTTGAAATTTGAATTTTGAATTTGAATTTTGAAATTTGAATTTAGAATTTGAAATTTGAATTTGAATTTAGAATTTAAATGTTTTAACGTTTGAATTTAAATTTTTGAATTCAAATTTGAATTGGCTATGAAAAGTTGTTTCATAACAAAAGGATAAGATGAGATCTTGTTGGAACAAATCCCTTGTATCAAGAGAAGATCTATGGAGATCTCCAAGGGCTGATTTGGGGCGCCATTTTGGTGGGAGATGATTGTCATCTTGTCAAACCAACAAGCTCCAATCATATTTGGTTGTTGAGAGAATCAGTGAGCTAGTTGGTTCAAACTTGAATGCAACAGCTCAAATGTATCTGGACCCTTTTTGGGCTGAATATGGGCGCATGAATTGGTGGTCATATGATGACCATTGGTTCAGAATTTTGACTAGATAAAGACCTAGTCTTATGAGGATTTAAAGGGGAGGTTGTTGGGATTTTTGAAATGCAACAACTTCATCTTTGTCTCACTTACTTGTGCGCCACTTTCATTATAAGTAAAGTAAAAATTCTGATTAGATACACTAATTCTCTCCCTCTCTTGTGCGCCTAGTTGGTGTGTTCCTCCTTAAGGTTTTTCAAAAGAACCTAGCCAATTCTTCTATATACCATTCCCACTCTTGTGAAGTTTTCATGCAGGAGACTTCACTCTTCTAAACACATATACCTAGCCTCCTTCTTCACCAATTGAGCGCATAGCAAGCCTCTCTGTGGTGGTCAATTGGTGGCTTTCAAGAAAGCGTTCTTGCATCTTGACGTGGGGGGTGTGGATCAACGTTAGAGGGTTTGAACCCTTCAAACCTAACACTGATCGTCTTGGAGTTTTGAACTCACAAACAAAGGTAACATCACATGCCATAAAGCATGATTCTTGATTGCATGTGTAATTCCGCATATGAAAAATTTTGTTTTTCCCTCTCACATGCTACGACCTTCAAGGCCTTTTACTTTCATACCGATAGAACCACTAAATTCACTGTATAAGTACTTCCTTCAAATTGCAGAATACAACCCCTGCAGATTTCTGATGCGGTACAAGATCCTCCAGTAGGAGTATTGATTTGTAGCTCATAAGGTAACGGAGCAAGGGTGAGACCAAGTCTCATTGCAGTATGCCCCGCAATAAAAGAACCTGATGCTCCAGAATCAAAAATAACAGAGAGAGGATAACCATTCAGAATTACATTACCTCGGATCAGATTCGAATACTTTTGAGCTTAATTTGCATCAAGGGTGAACACCCGAGCTTGAGTATGAGGCTGATTGGCATTCTGTGGGCAATCAGAAATGAAGTGTCCCGACTATCCACACCTGTAGCACAAATTGTTCCCGCGTCGGAAAATACCAGTATGATTCTTTCCACAAGTAGCACAAGCATTGGGACCCTGTCGTTTGGCTGATGATTGTCCAGGAGCATTATTTTTCTTGAAGTTTCCAGTCTGAGGTTGCAATTGTGGACCCTTGCCTCTTGTAAGAACCCGCACCGTTAATTAAGGTATTTAATTAATTAATTATATGAAAATAGGAAATGATTCCATAATTGACCCTAATAATTATTAAGAGGCTTTAATAATTATGGTAAGTGATTAAGAATCCTGAAAGTCGCTTTTCGGAAGAAAAGTGCAGATACCGGTTCTGCTAGTCGGTATAAATGCGTACCGAAAAAGTATCCCGGAAAATTAATGTAAGTACATGATAATTACTAGAATAATATATAGGACTTGTAAAACAAGTTTCAAGTCCAAATAATGAGAACTGATGCCAGAAACTGATACTGGCTATGAAAAACGCGTACCAGAAAGGTGCTCAGAAAAATATAATAAAAATATGAAAATTCTTGTAAAATTGAGTAGGTTATGAATCCTGAGTTTGGGATTAAAATGCTAAGCGTAGCAATTAAAGCTAATACTGTGTGGTTTAACCCTTAAGTGGCCTATAAATACAATAGTTGGGCACAAAACCCTAGGTGTGTTTTTTTGATAGAAACTCAGCGGCTGAGTGTGGCTTCCCATTAGAGTTTCTTGGAGTCCTAGCCTTCTCTAAAGTTTCCATTTTTTTGCTTTCTCTCTTCCATTGAAACACCACCAACACCACCCATCCATTAAAGCTTTAGTTGTGTTGAAGGAGAACCCATTTTTGAAGATTTGGATACTTTCTAAACCTCTCAAGCTTTCATTTTTCTGTTCTAAAAAAAACCAAGGAAAACTTAATTATCCCTTTGTAAATCCATAAATTGGTTATATGTTACTGAAACTACTGTGCGCTACCGTCTATCATTACATGGCTTTTTGTTTTGTCACTTTGTATGTGCTGCGATCTGCGAGATTTTAAAATAAAAATTATGAACTAGCAATTCGGTCAGTGTTGTTTATTAGAGATGAAGGCACTTTATGCATTCAAGTTGGTCAAAGTTGTTTATATATATATATATATATATATATATATATATATATATATATATATATATATATATGTCAAAGTTATATACCTTAACGTTACTGTTCTCGGATTTGGTAAAGCTTATATTGTTAAAGTGGTTTGGTAAAGCTTTATATTGTTAAAGTTATATATATATATATATATATATATATATATATATATATATCAAAGTTAATTACTTTACTTGAGTCCACGAAGGAAAGCATGCTTACTTTACATATATATATATCAAAGTTAAATACTTTACCTGAGTCCTCGCTACTGTAAGTTCTCGGAGTATATAAGTTAAATAGTTAAAGTTATATACTGTTACTCCACGCTACTGTACGTTCTCGGATTAAATATATATATATATATATATATATATATATATATATATATATTTATATATAATATATTTATATTTTGTGGCTATGTATATATATTTATAAGATAATAATCATCTAAAATTAAATAAGTTAAATAGTATGTCTTAGAAAGGATCTTCAGGTTCGAAATGAAATAGAAACTAATACCCAATTTCCTTGGAATTTTAGAAAAAATTTATATTGATACTATGTTGGTCATTGAACCAGATCTGTGAGTGCATTGGATTCTATTTGTGGTGTGGACCCTTGTGATACTGAGTTCGAGTCGGAGGGGCATACGAGTACAGGTAAGCTTTCGTGTCCTCGGTTTATCTATTGTTTAGTTCCACCATGTCCCGTGGGGGGATGGTTATATGCATGACGTTGTTTTCATGTATTATTTTGATAAATGTTATTGAGCTGTTATATATGAGTGCCTTTATGATATGCATGTTGTGTTCCACCTATACGGTAAGCCTGAGTATGTGGCGCATACAAGATGGTGAGGCTGTGGGTGAGGTGCAAGCATGTTCCTTGTACTTATTGTGGGGTTGTAGACGTACGTCCTGCATTTCTCTGGCCAGTAGAATAGTCAAACACACATGGCATGAATATTTGTTGCACTGCATAGTTTTGGACCTTATATTGAATTACTTTTTTTAGAACTTATATTGCACATGTAAGTGAGCTTAGGGTGGAAGATCCTTGAGGACCCCTTGTCTTACTGAGATTTCTAGTTTAGAGATCTCACCCCACGTTTGGGGAATGCTTATTTCAAGGTCAGGAAATGTTGAGACCTCAGGCGGCAGGAGGCCGGAGCTGAGTTAGATTGCTGTTATATTATGCTGCCATGATTGGATGTTGAATTTGCATGCTGTTTATGCTTATAGCTTCAGTTATGTTTATGGAGTTTTACGTTGAGACTTGTTGTTTACTATGTTTATTTTGTTAGCATGGGGATTGTCCATGACACATAGTATTGTTATGTCTTGATTATATCTTGAGTCTTTTGGAGTTGTAATAATGTATCAGGATATTGTCTGGATTACTTGATGTAATCCGTGATTTTAGATACACAATTTATTTATATATTGAGGTATTTCAGTAGATGTCTTATTGCAATTTACATACATGCGATATTTTATGAAATTGATTAAGTAATCAAGATGGTAATTGATAATGACGTCATAATTGAAAAGAAAAAGAATATTCCGCATTTTTAATTAAGCACCGCTTAATACGATGTAATGATAACACTACCGGATATCTACGGGGTGCTACATTTTATGGTATCAGAGCAACGGTTCTAGGGAAAAGCCTGTATGTATTGCAATGATTAGGATGTTTGGTTGTGTCTGTTTTGTGTGTTTGCTCCGTCGAGTATTATTATGATAATGCATATGTGAGCACATTGCGTGGGCCTGATCAACTCATAATTTATGTAACTTGTGCAGAGTCATGGTAAGACCCGGGAGAAACCGCGAGACTTCAGAGGATCGGCCCGATCCTGTCCTGGCTGCATTGGCTGAGATGCAGGCGGCCCTACTAGCCGACTAGGAGGCATGAGAATGGCAAACCAGGCCATGCTGGATGCCGTCAGAGAGGTGAACAGGAAGGCCACTGAGGACGTGTTGGAGGCCAACCGTCTGGCGAACATGACGATGTTTAGAGTCATGTTGGAGGAGATCAGGAATGGACCTGATGTTGGTCATGCTCCACCGCCACCACCACCACCACCTCCACCCAGTCTGCAGGATGACTCTCAGAGTCAGATAGGAGATGGCAGTCATCTTGCGGGGGCCATGCAGATCGTCCCTGTTTTTGTTGAGGATCGAGATGAGATCGACCGCCGGCTGAATGCTTTCCGTAAGCATAAGCCACCTGCTTTTGATGGATCCTTTGATCCTATTGCTGCGGCACGAAGGCTACAAGCGCTGGACAAGATCTTTCGAGTCATGCAGTGTACGGATCCGCAGAAGCTGATGTTCGCTACTTACATGCTAGAGGGCGATGCCCATGAGTGGTGGACAAACATTTCTCATGTCTACGAGATGCAGGGCCATAGGATGACGTGGCCATTCTTCGAGGAATGTTTTCTGGGTCAGTACTTCCCGTATGATGCACAGGAGAGGATGCAAGGGGAGTTTGACAGGTTGATTCAGGGCTCGTTGTCTGTTGACGAGTACCTGGCCAAGTTCAATGAGCTGGTAAAGTTTTCACACTTCCGGATGGCGAGGCCTACTCCTACATTCTTGGCTGCTAAGTTCCGCATGGGACTTAGTGAGGATATTGCTGGTTACCTTGCTGGTTCTGCTTCGAGAGACTTTGGGACACTGGTACAGCAGTGTTGGGATATCGAGGATTTCTACAGCTCGAGTAAGGCCAAGAGGGCCAAGGTCACTGAGGCGACAAATGTAGCTAGTAGTCCCACTTCTTGGAGGGACAGGAAGTTTGGGAACAAGGGCAAGGGAAAGCAGTTGGCGGCTCGGCAAGCGCCAAATCAGTTTAAGAGGACTTCTGCTCAGGGGAGTGCAGCGAGACCTCCTGCTCGCAGGTGTTCGGGATGCGGGAAGCCTCATTTTGGGCCGTGTTCTACCGGCGAGTTGATATGTTTCCAGTGTGGCAAGGAGGGCCACTATTCCAGAGAGTGTCCGTTGTCGACAGCGAGAGCTGCTGCAGTTCAGGCAGTTCCACTACGAATGGTTCCCCTTCCACCTACTGCGGCATCAGATGTGCCACTTTCCACGGGGCGAGTTTATACCCGGGATCGTCAGCAGTCGGACCGAGCTCCGAACCTTGTCAGTGGTACTGTTATTATTGGTGCATCATCTGTTGATGTCTTGTTTGACTCTGGGGCTACGCATTCTTTTGTTGCAACCCCGATTGTTGTGGGGCTTGAGTTTCTCATGTCTGTGCTTTCTCCACCGTTGCGGGTGACCATCGCCACCGGAGAAATATGTGATTCTACCACTGTACATCGCGATGTAGCGTTTCAGTGGGACGACCGTGAGTTCTCGGTAGATCTGATAGGATTGCTGATGGCCAACTTGGAGATTATTCTGGGCATGGATTGGCTGTCCAGAAACTGTGCATTGATTGATTGTTGTGCCAAGAGAGTGGTGATGTCTCCGTGTGATTCCACAGCTAGTTCCTCGCCATATATTTCAGTGTTGCAGGCTAGGAGAGCTTTGCTAGCAGGGGCTTTCGGGTATGTCATGTTGGGAGGTTTGGTGAGTGGGACACATGAGGATATCACTGGCATTCCTGTGGTGAGGGAATTCCTCGAGGTGTTTCCTAAGGAGATTCCTGAGTTTCTGCCACAGAGGGAGATAGAGTTCTCCATAGATCTGTTGCCTGGTGTGGGGCCTATTTCTTTAGCTCCATACCGGATGTCGCCACCGGAGCTGGCAGAGCTGAAGAAGCATATTGAGGATCTTTCGGCGAAAGATTTCATCCGACCGAGTGTGTCTCCTTGGGGAGCACCGGTCATCTTTGTGAAGAAGAAGGACGGGACAATGCAATTGTGTACCGACTACAGGAAACTGAACAAGGTGACGATCAAGAACAAGTATCCCCTTCCTCGGATTGATGATCTGTTGGATCAGCTCAGGGGTGCTTGCGTGTATTCCAAGATTGATCTCCGGTCCGGATACCATCAGATTCGGGTGAAGCCGGAGGATGTCCCTAAGACCGCGTTTCATTCGAGATACGGTCACTTTGAGTTTTTGGTGATCCCGTTTGGACTCACCAATGCACCTGCTGTGTTCATGGATTACATGAACCGGATTTTCCAGCCGTACCTGGATCAGTTTGTGATCGTCTTCATTGACGATATTTTGATTTACTCCAAGATGGAGGAGGAGCATGTGGAGCATCTGAGAACTGTTGTGCAAGTGCTGAAGGAGAAGAAGCTGTATGCAAAGCCTTCAAAGTGTGAGTTTTGGCTCAAGTCTGTGCAGTTTCTTGGGCATGTTATTTCTGCTGAAGGAGTTGCAGTGGATCCGAACAAGATTGAGGCCGTGCTGGATTGGGAGAGGCCCAAAACAGTTACGGAAGTGAGGAGCTTTCTGGGTTTGGCCGGTTACTATCGGAGGTTCATCAAGGGTTTCTCCACGATGGTTCTCCCTTTGACTCGCCTTACTCGGAAGGAGACTCCATTTGTGTGGACTCACGAGTGTGAGGTCTGTTTTCAGGAGTTGAAGGAGAGACTGACTACTGCACCTGTGCTGGTCCTTCCTGATCCTGCGCTTGAGATTGAGCTTTACACCGATGCCTCCGGGAAGGGGCTAGGTTGTGTGTTTATACAGTTGGGCAAAGTGATTGCCTATGCTTCGAGGCAGTTGAAACCTCATGAGGAGAACTACCCTACTCATGACTTGGAGTTGACTGCTATTGTGTTTGCTTTCAAGATTTGGAGGCATTATCTTTTTGGTTTGAGGTTTGTGGTGTTCAGTGACCACAAGAGTTTGAAGTACCTGTTCGATCAGAAGGAGTTGAACATGAGGCAGAGGAGATGGATGGAGTTCATAAAGGACTACGACTTTGAGCTAAGGTATCATCCTGGCAAGGCCAATGTGGTAGCTGATGCTTTGAGTCGGAAATCGAGTAGTTCATCCAGTTTGTTACTTGGTAACTTTGATGTGGTTGAGAAGAACTTCTGGTGGCCGGGCATGAAGAAAGATGTTGCTATCTTTGTGTCCAAGTGTTTGGTTTGCCAGAAGGTGAAGATTGAGCATCAGAGACCATCTGGTGAACTTCAACCTCTTGAAGTACCACAGTGGAAGTGGGAAGGTATTTCCATGGACTTCGTGGTGGGATTGCCGAAGACTCAGGCGGGTTGTGACTCTATTTGGGTCATTGTGGACAGACTGACGAAGTCTGCCCATTTTCTTCCAGTGAAGGTGAGCTTCACTACAGAGCAGTTGGCCAAGCTTTATGTTCGCGAGATTGTGAGGCTTCTTGGGGTGCCCGAGAGTATCATTAGTGATAGGGACCCGAAGTTCACATCTCGGTTCTGGGAGGCGCTGCAGGAGGCTTTTGGTACGCAGTTGAGATTGAGTACCGCCTATCACCCTCAGACTGATGGACAGACTGAGAGGACCATCCAGACCTTGGAGGACATGTTGCGAGCGTTCACTTTGGAGTAGGGCTCGGCATGGGATAGGTACCTTCCGTTGGTTGAGTTTTCTTACAACAACAGCTTTCATGCTAGCCTGGGCATGGCGCCCTACGAAGCACTGTATGGTAGGAGG
The DNA here is from genome assembly GCF_033153095.1 of Gastrolobium bilobum. NCBI lineage: Eukaryota > Viridiplantae > Streptophyta > Magnoliopsida > Fabales > Fabaceae > Gastrolobium > Gastrolobium bilobum. The sequence goes on from NW_026898944.1 coordinate 42,220, forward strand.
TGTCGGACTCCTACTTGTTGGTCTGAGGTTGGGGACAATGAGCTTTTTGGCTTGGACTTTTTCCAAGATACCACCTTGCAGATCTAGATGATCCGTGAAAAGTTGAAGCAGGCGCAGAATCGCCAGAAGAGCTACTATGATGTCAAGCATCGTCCGCTGGAGTTCAGTGAGGGTGAGCACGTGTTTGTGAGACTTTCACCTATCACCGGTGTTGGTCGGGCACTCAGAGTGAGGAAGCTGAGCCCGCGATATATTGGGCCATACCAGAGCCTTGGTAGAGTAGGACCTGTTGCCTACCGGCTTGCCTTGCCTCCGAACCTAGCTAACATCCACGACGTGTTTCACGTGTCTCAACTTCGGAAGTACATAGCAGATCCTTCGCACGTGGTGCAACCGGATGATGTGGAGGTTCGGGAGAACCTGAAAACTCCCGTTGGACCACTCATAATTCTCGATCGTGGCGAGAAGCAGCTGAGGAGCAAGATCATTCCAATGGTCAAGGTGCAATGGACCGGAAGAACTCCTGAGTAGTGTACTTGGGAGCGTGAGGACGAGCTTCTCCGACAGTACCCGGAGTTTCGACCAGGTATGTTTCTGATTTTGAAGTCAAAATTCTAAAAAGGTGGGGTGAATGTAAGAACCCGCACCGTTAATTAAGGTATTTAATTGATTAATTATGTGAAAATAGGAAATGATTCCATAATTGACCCTAATAATTATTAAGAGGCTTTAATAATTATGGTAAGTGATTAAGAATGCTGAAAGTCGCTTTTCCGAAGAAAAGTGCAGATACCGGTTCTGCTAGTCGGTATAAATGCGTACCGAAAAAGTATCCCGGAAAATTAATGTAAGTACATGATAATTACTAGAATAATATATAGGACTTGTAAAACGAGTTTCAAGTCCAAATAATGAGAACTGATGCCAGAAACTGATACTGGCTATGAAAAATGCGTACCAGAAAGGTGCTCAGAAAAATATAATAAAAATATGAAAATTCTTGTAAAATTGAGTAGGTTATGAATCCAGAGTTTGAGATTAAAATGCTAAGCGTAGGAATTAAAGCTAATACTGTGTGGTTTAACCCTTAAGTGGCCTATAAATACAATAGTTGGGCACAAAACCCTAGGTGTGTTTTTTTGAAAGAAACTCAGCGGCTGAGTGTGGCTTCCCATTAGAGTTTCTTGGAGTCCTAGCCTTCTCTAAAGTTTCCATTTTTTTTCTTTCTCTCTTCCATTGAAACACCACCAACACCACCCATCCATTAAAGCTTTAGTTGTGTTGAAGGAGAACCCATTTTTGAAGATTTGGATACTTTCTAAACCTCTCAAGCTTTCATTTTTCTGTTCTAAAAGGAACCAAGGTAAACTTAATTATCCCTTTGTAAATCCATAAATTGGTTATATGTTACTGAAACTACTGTGCGCTACCGTCTTTCATTACATGGCTTTTTGTTTTGTCACTTTGTATGTACTGGGATCTGCGAGATTTTAAAATAAAAATTATGAACTAGCAATTCGGTCAGTGTTGTTTATTAGAGATGAAGGCACTTTATGCATTCAAGTTGGTCAAAGTTGTTTATATATATATATATATATATATATATATGTCAAAGTTATATACCTTAACGTTACTGTTCTCGGATTTGGTAAAGCTTATATTGTTAAAGTGATTTGGTAAAGCTTTATATTGTTAATGTTATATATATATATGAGGCAGGATATTCTTACACTGGTGTAAGAGTTAGAAGTCTTACACTCAATCTTAATCATTGATCCACTTGTATCCAATGGCTCACATTACTAGAAAATTTGAGCCCTTCGATATAAATTGAATCAACGGATAAGATTGAGAGTGTAACTTACACTGGTGTAAAATGATCCTGACCCTATATATATATATATATATATATATATATATATATATATATATATATATATGAAGGTTAATTACTTTACTTGAGTCCACGAAGGAAAGCATGCTTACTTTACATATATATATATCAAAGTTAAATACTTTACCTGAGTCCTCGCTACTGTAAGTTCTCGGAGTATATAAGTTAAATAGTTAAAGTTATATACTGTTACTCCACGCTACTGTACGTTCTCGGATTAAATATATATATATATATATTTATATATAATATATTTATATTTTGTGGCTATGTATATATATTTATAAGATAATAATCATCTAAAATTAAATAAGTTAAATAGTATGTCTTAGAAAGGATCTCCAGGTTCGAAATGAAATAGAAACTAATACTCGATTTCCTTGGAATTTTAGAAAAAATGTATATTGATACTATGATGGTCATTGAACCAGATCTGTGAGTGCATTGGATTCTATTTGTGGTGTGGACCCTTGTGATACCGAGTTCGAGTCGGAGGGGCATACGAGTACAGGTAAGCTTTCGTGTCCTCGGTTTAGCTATTGTTTAGTTCCACCATGTCCCATGGGGGGATGGTTATATGCATGATGTTGTTTTCATGTATTATTTTGATAAATGTTATTGAGTTGTTATATGTGATTGCCTTTATGATATGCATGTTGTGTTCCACCTATACGGTAAGCCTGAGTATGTGGCGCATACAAGATGGTGAGGCTGTGGGTGAGGCGCAAGCGTTGTTCCTTATACTTATTGTGGGGTTGTAGACGTACGTCCTGCATTTCTCTGACCAGTAGAATAGTCAAACACACATGGCATGAATATTTGTTGCACTGCATAGTTTTGGACCTTATTTTGAATTACTATTTTTAGAACTTATATTGCACATGTAAGTGAGCTTGGGGTGGAAGATCCTTGAGGACTCCTTGTCTTACTGAGATTTCTAGTTTAGAGATCTCACCCACGTTTGGGGAATGCTTATTTCAGGGTCAGGAAATGTTGATACCTCAGGCGACAGGAGGCCGGAGCTGAGTTAGATTGCTGTTATATTATGCTGCCATGATTGGATGCTAGATTTGCATGTTGTTTAGGCTTATAGCTTCAGTTATGTTTATGGTGTTTTACGTTGAGACTTGTTTTTTACTATGTTTATTTGGTGAGCATGGGGATTGTCCATGACACATAGTATTGTTATATCTTGATTATGTCTTGAGTCTTTTGGAGTTGTAATAATGTATCAGAATATTGTCCGGATTACTTGATGTAATCCGTGATTTTAGATACACACTTTATCTATATATTGAGGTATTTCAGTAGATGTCTTATTGCAATTTACATACAGGCGATATTTTATGAAATTGATTAAGTAATCAAGATGGTAATTGATAATGACGTCATAATTGAAAAGAAAAAGCATATTTCGCATTTTTAATTAAGCACCACTTAATACGATGTAATGATAACACTACCGGATATATATGGGGTGTTACACCTCTATTCATTCCGGTAATCTTTCTGAAGAACCGACCAACTTTACTTCCTCCTTGTGATTGCGTTGGCTGTTTAGACAAATTCTTAACTTCATTTATAATTTCTTCTGCTTGCCGACTCCTATTGATCAATTCAGGAAGAGTACGATTTGTTGTAGTTAACATAAGCTTGCGGATCTCTGGATGCAGTCCACTTTCATATTTTTCCACCTGCCACTCTTCATCATAAATGTTCCGATCAAAATTAGCATATTCCTTCAGATGCCCAAACTTTGCAATATATTCATTGACAGTCATATTATCCTGCCGTAGTGCCAGCAACTCAGTGTGTTTCATTCTCCTCATCGCCTTAGGGAAATACTTGTCAAGAAAAACACGTCTGAACACCGCCCGAGTCAGATCAACATGTTGTGCTCGAAGCAAAGCCCTTGCACTCGTCCACCAAGTTAAAGCTTCATCAATCAGCTGATATGAGGCATAGTCAACCCTGTGAGCTTCAGGACATCACATACGTTCAAATATGTGTTCAATCATCTGCAACCATCTTGCTGCAATCTCTGGATTATCCCCACCTTCAAACGTAGGTGGCTGAAAATTTCGGAAGTCTTTCAACCTCCGCCTAGCAATTTCCTCAACATTGTCATGCATCTGGGGTTGGTTCGGATTCTGATGTCTATATTCTCTCCACACTTGACTCATATTCTGGACAAAAGTGGCCAACCCCCCAACAGTAGTGATAAGATCATCAGCTACATTACTAGGTCTTCCCTGAGTAGATCCCCGTGTACCTGCCATGTTTCTGCACTCACAGTACCACGAATTGAGCTGATCAGACTCACTGCAAGATATACATGACAGCAATTCCAAGTAGGTACTCGAGTTCTAATCAGATAAGTTAACAATGCATCTGTCCATATCACTGTATACCCATTACCATAGCTCAAAAATTCAACATTTAATTCTGCATTCTATCACACAGCAACCAGCAAACAATTTAACAGTCAAATTCAATCAGCAAACAATTCAGCCAACATGTATACACAGCAAATAGTTCCACAATCATACAGACACCATGAACCAAAACTGCTCTGATACCATTTAGTGTGACACCTTCCCTTGTATGCATCCAAGGGGATGCCATGCTAAACTGATTAGAGTCGCAATGTAACGTATTCGGTAAAAATTTGCAATATATTAAAGTCATAAATAAAAATCTTGTATTGAAATCGGGTTTCATGTAGGTACAGCTGATGTTTTTATAAAATACTTTTGATGCTGCAATTGAAATCGGACTTCATACTGTAAACAGCAAAATTTCCACATACAGCTATTGATGCTGAAACGATACTTTTTCCAGAAAACCTGCCTGACTTGCAAAAATCATATAAAATCAAGCTCAACAGTTTTTGAAAATTTTCTTTGACACAGAGAAAGTAGACATCTGGGGCTTTACGTACATATAAATTATATCTCATTCGGAGGTCTGTACCCCAGAAACAGAACTCGCAAAGTACTCGCTAAATTAACATAAAAATTCTGAATTTATAACAGCAGAAATTGTTTTTGCAAAACGAGTACCAGCATTACACAAGTTACAGACAGTACATAAAATCCCAAAATACTGCAAGGTGAGGCACGTCTTAACATTTTTCCGGTCTCTCAAAATATTACATCAACTTAAAATAATCAGCCAACAACAACCAGAAATAGTGGCAACAACAGAATTTCCAAAACAGCAGCAATCAAACAGAATATGCCCAAAACAATTACTTTCGCAAATGCTTTTTCGTCCTCCTGCAATTTATAAAAATTAAGCCCCAAAAAGGGTGATAAAAATCCCAGTAGTGTGATAGCAAAACCAGTAGTGCAACAATATTAGTCTAGATACAAAATTCCAAAACAGTCGCATCATCAATTAAATTTCGAACAGATACTAAAATATAATCAGAATACATATATAAGGCCAGAATACTGTATGTTTGTAGCACAAGGTGCACATACTAGCTAACACAATGGAGATTCCATTTGGCCCAACAGAGGGGAATTCCAACTGCGCCCTAAGCGAACTGAGCCACAGTTCCTTCTCCCTGGTACCTGAGGGATGCCAACATGATGCATGCTCAACCAAATGTTTCTTTTCAAGATTTTCAAATTTTCCAAACAGCGTGTATAAGAATGCATGTTATGCCATGATTTACTTCGCACGCACATATAAAAAAATATGGATTTATGATGTACGTGAGCATGACAAAAATTAGAATCAGAATACCATGGTTCTCATGGATTTTTAACACCAACATTTCGAATTACAAGTGTCTCCAAAACATAATTTCAATGAATCCAAGTCCAAGGGCAGATTACAAATAATGTCTAACAGAATACATATCCATAGGCACATGTGAGCAACAATTCAGAATTTCATGCATTAGCTAATAGTCACAAAAGGCTTAGCCACCTAACACTTACCTTGGAGTGTTCAAATATTAACCAAACAGCACCAAAATCAGCCCACACTCTAGGAATCATGCGCACCTAAGCAAGTGTACAACAAGTCAGAATTTTGTGCATGCTATCCTATAATTTATAATCAATTCCCATGCCTCCCAATTCTTGTATTTTAATCGGTTTACCATGCTCCTTATACTAAACCAAGTTCTGACTTCATATTAATTTAATAACTTGTTAACAGTAATAAAATCCAATGTTTTCCAACACATGCAGATTCGATTTTCATCATTAAAGAGATGCTCAGGATTTTTAGTTACATAACCATTTCTTCTAAGCCTATGGTGCGCTAAGGGGGACCTAAAGCATGCTGTCCAACTAAGTTTAATTCATGCAAGGCTAAGTACAACAATCTAGTCCGACAAAACATTTTCCCCAACTATGAAGGCTACATTTCAAGCTCCAAAAAATCAAATCTTTGTGCTTGTAAGCACTAGGTCCAAGCGGTCACAAGGGCAGAAGCAAAGGAGCAGAAATGACAACATGTACCCCCTAAAATACACGTGCAAGGCTAAACAGTTTGGAAAAAGGAAGGCTTGAGGTTCGACTCACCTCTTGTGTGTACCCAAATTCACAAATCGGCCAAGAGAGGAGCAACCAAGGAATGAGTAACACCCTAATCCTTTTTATGCTCCAAGATTTCGGACTTTACCTACATGTAAATAGAGAAATGGTTCTATCAAAACCGAGTGGAGTGTGAAGGAACAAGGAAGAGATGAACACCTTACCTTCTTGCTAGATGAGGTTCGGCCAACAAGGAAGAAAAAAAAAAGGAAGGGGAAGATGCTTAGGTATTTTGCTCCCTGCTCATGGAGCTCACAGCTTGAGGGAAATGAGGAGATGAGATAAAATTTTCTTTGTGTTCTATCTCTAGGGGTTTACGGTTTTGAGAGGAAATGAGGAGATAAGAGGCTGATTTTTGGGTCTGACTCAAATGAAGAACAATCAGATTTGGGGTTGGTGCCTTGTCTTGCGCATAGGGAAAAAGAAAAACAAAAGTGAGGCTGATTAGGTTGCTAACAATGACCAGATTATTACTTTGCTTTCCCCCGTTTCATGCGCACAAGGAGGGATAAGGTGGTAGGAAGTTGTTCTAGCCAATCGAAAGACATGCAAGCAGATTTCCTTCCCTTTATTGGTTGCATGGGGCGGCTAGCTGATGGAGTTTGGACACCCTTACAAGCTTTCAGCTTGCTTTCTCATCATACAATGCTCATGGGAAGGGGTATAAGGGTGGATGTGAGTTTCCATGTGGGGCTTCTTAACCAATAATGGAGTGACATGAAATTTCTTTAGGATAAGAGTAGGGTTTAGCTAAAGGACCATGTGTAAGTGTAGGAAAATCTTGGGCTGAATTATACCTCAATTTAGAGGCTTAGGGCCGACGCCCTAATGGGTCCTATGGTCCAAAAATTTTAGTCTCCTAATAGATCACCTGTCACATGTAATATCCCACTAATTATTATTTCATGTACCCTCTTAATTATTAACTAAGATGTTTATACGTCGTAAATAAAATTAATCACATACTTTTAACTAGTATTCGAATTCCCAAAGCATATACTCACACATATCTGCAACTATAATAATTTTCCTAATTCAAATTAATACTACCCTAAATATATATACATATAATTCGAATTCAAGACATGTATTCACATTACTAATGGCAATTTGTATAAATTCCTAATTTTTACGGTATGTTACAACTCATTATTTTTACCCTAAACTTGATATTCTTAACCTAGATATTTTTTTAGGAATATTAATATTTTTATCACTGATTTTTTAGTGACTTCTTTGGTATCCATTTATACCGTGAAATACCCGGTGTTGCACTTTTCTTCTGACAAGTGGCTTAATATTAATTATTATGCTCTTTCTTTATTTATCCAAAGTCAATTATGAAATTATTTCTTAAATCATAATTAAATTATTTAAATTTCTAATTTAGCGGTGCGGGTTCTTACAGGGGTCATCGAAAAATGATATGCATAGCTCGAGTTATGACCAATTTAAGAAAGCATATACAAACCAAAATTTCAAACAGAATAGCCAACTTCAAAAATTCATTGGGAATAGGGGGACACATGAAAAATCATGAAAATTTTCAGAACTATTATTGAACATCTTATCTTTCATATCCAACTGGTTTCATCCAAAGATGATATGTATAAGTCAAGTTATGACAATTTTAAGTAAGCATGTTCAGATCAGAATTTTAAGTAAAATAGTCAACTTCAAAAAGTCATTAGAAATAGGAAGATGAATGAAAGATCACGAAAATTTCTAGAATTTATCTTCAACATCTTTTTTTTTCATTTTCAACTAGTTTCATTCAAAAATGAATTTTCTAACTCAACTTATGACTAAAACAATTCAGTAACATCAAGATTTGAGCAAGTTAAAACAAAACATGTTGAATCATTGTGAAATTAATGTAATGATCAAGTGTACCAAATAATTTCAACATAAAGTCATGTACACAAAAGCAAATATTATTTATCTAAGGTTTGCAATAAATCATACCTTACTTTTGAAATTTCCAAATTTGAACACATAGAGGTCGTGAACTAGCAAACATTTCCTTGTTTAGCAAGAAATCGTTGAACTTTCACCTTCGTACACATTTTTCATCTTTTGAGTTTTCAGACTCTAAGGTACCATTGTTTATGTATCTTTTATAGCTCCTTGCCTTGTCATTTGTACTAGAAGGCAAATTGTACAAAGGTACCTACATCACAACACAATTAATAAACTTTTGGTACCCAAAGGATTTTGGGTCCATTTTTGTTAGGTTTGGGCAAAAACCCACCATGAGAGAAAGATGAAAGTAAAGTTCCCTTAACAACCCAAATTTGTTTGTAACCTTTCATATTTTTCTATACTTGCAATGGTATGAACTATGGCCTTTTCTTTCACAATAATTGCATTTAATAAAAGGACTTTTAGCTATAAAACTATGATGCACATGTGATGTCTTTTTAGCATGTGAATGATACATGTTAGACTTAATATTACCTAAATCATAAGTAACATGTGATGTCTGTTTAGCATGTGAATAATGCATGTTAGGCTTAACATAACCTAAACCATAAGTAACATGTGAAGGTCTTTGACTACCAAGTATAACATCTAAGTTCTCCTTAGCACATGTAAATTTTTCTAAATCATCATTCAATCTTTTTGCCTCTTCCTTAAACTGTTCACATGTAGTACAAGATGTAGCATGTAACATCCCGAGTGCTGACGAGGGCGGGGAGTGATCACCAGTGAAAAGAGGCAGAGACAAGGAGCGGGTCTTGGTAAGCTTCCAGCGGGGGTTATATTGAGTTGGGGCTTGCTGATTGTTTAGATGTTCTTTTACGGACGTTCCCTTTCTTTAGTTCATCAAGAGAACGAATGTGTTCTCTTGACTTCAACCCAAGTAGACAAGTGCACGCATCAAGTAATAAATGAGATTATTAATGCACAAGTACCCCGTGTATACCCGGTTTGTTATCATGTCATCGTATTAAGCAACACTTAATAAAAATGCAGAATAACTTTTTCTCTTCAATTATGATGTCATTAATATTAACCAAGTTGATTACTTAGTTCCTTTTCAAAACATTGCCTGTATGTAAATTGAAATAAAGCTAAATACAGTGAATAACCTAAATATATAAATAACTGTGAGTATCTAAGTCACGGAACTACAACACGTAATCCAGACATTAATCCTGATACATTAATACAACTCGAAACTGAAATAAGACATAGTCAATTAATGTGGCATGAACAACCCTCATGCTCACCAAATAACGCAATAAAGCCCAACAGAGTCTCAACAATAACAAACAAAATCATAAAGATAGAACATATAAGCAACCAATCATCATAGTAATAACAGCAAGCATATGACATCAGGTCCGGCCTTCTGCCGCCTGAGGTCTCAACCCTCGAGTTACCTGAACCTGAAATAAGTACCCCAAACGTGGGGTGAGATCTCTAAACAGAAATCTCAGTAAGGCAAGGGGTCCTCAAGAATTTTTCCACCCCAAGCTCACTTACATGTGCAATATAAGTTCAAAAGCAATAATATAATATAAGTTCCAAAAATCAGTGCAATGTAGTAGAATAATCATGTAATGTGTGTCAACTATTCTACTGGCCAGAGAAATGCAGGATACACATATGTCTATTACCCACATTAGTGCAAGTACTACTTACACCCAACCACAGAATCACCCTATGGCATGTCTACTACATACACAGGCTTACCGCCTAGGTGGAACAACACATGCATATTATAAGTACTTGCACATAACAGCTCAACAACATTTCAAAATCAATACATGAAAATACATCATGCATATAAACCATCCCCCATGGGGTATGGTGGAACCAACAATGGCTAAACCGAGGACACAAAAGCTTACCTTGCAAGCTAGCTATCCAACCAAGAGTCCAACCAAGCTCAAAGTCCACAAACAGCAGAATCACAATCTGTTTTAGACCAGCAATCATATCAACAATCGCAGTCTACAAGCATATGACATAAAGACGTTTTTCTTTTACGTTTCATGTCTTTAGGCTTCTCACAAAGCCATAAGCCCTTGATCACTTTGATTCTGACTTAGTCATTACAGAAGTTCAACTTAATCAATCATGGGTCCATAAACCCATAATACAGTTATGTACAAGTGCTTATAATATGCATGTGTTGTTCCACATAGGCGGTAAGCCTGTGTATGTAGTAGACATGCCATAGGGTGATTCTGTGGGTGGGTGTAAGTAGTACTTGCACTAATGTGGGTAATAGACGTATGTAAATCTTGCATTTCTCTGGCCAGTAGAATAGTTGACACACATGACATGATTATTCTGCTGCATTGCACTGATTTTTGGAACTTATATTATATTACTGCTTTTGAACTTATATTGCACATGTAAGTGAGCTTGGGGTGGAGAAATCCTTGAAGACCCCTTGCCTTACTGAGATTTCTGTTTAGAGATCTCACCCCACGTTTGGGGCACATATTTTAGGTTAAGGTAACTCAGGGGTTGAGACCTCGGGCAGCATGAGGCTGAAGCTGATGTGATATGCTTGTTGTTATTACTGTGATGATTGGATGCTGATATGTTCTATCTTTATGATTTTGTTTGTTATTGTTGAGACTTTGTTGGGCTTTATTGCCTTATTTGGTGAGCATGGGGGTTGTCCATGCCATATTGATTTACTATGTCTTATTTCTGTTTCGAATTGTATTAATGTATCAGGATTAATGTCCGGATTACGTGTTGTAGTTCCGTGACTTAGATACTCACAGTTATTTATATATTGAGGTTATTAAGTGTATTTAGCTTTATTACTATTTACATACAGGCAATGTTTTGAAAAGGAACTAAGTAATCAACTTGGTTAATATTAATGATGTCATAATTGAAGAGAAAAAGTTATTACGCATTTTTATCAAGCGTTGCTTAATACGATGACATGATAACAAACCGGATATACATGGGGTGTTACACCTATCATCCTTATCTTACAAGCTAAGGGAACGTTCCCATTTTAACATACCCTAAACTTAACCATTTTTGCAATCAAAATAATTCTGAACAATAACACATGCATAAGCATAATATTTACGTCTTTAAATATATAATTATATACATATATATTTGTAATAATTTTTTTTTTAAAAAGAAATATGGGTGTATGTGGTTATTGAACCACCACAAAACTACATTCCTATCACGAAACATATTTTATTTGTTTGGATTAGAGGTGAACATCAGACGTTCCCTCTCTTTTGGGGAGAATGTTGTTAAGTCCCCAAAACTTTATTCTTCTAAGAGAACAAAGGTAACCAATGGGTTGCCTCCCAGTCAGCGCTTAATTTAATGTCTTTAGCTAGACATGTTACTGACCTCTTACTGCTCTGGTGAAGATGTTGACGGAACTTCAGCGTCTCCTGGTAATTTTCCAGGCTTTCTGGTGTTAAGGCTGACAGCTATTTGTCCTAGATGGGATTCAATATTTCGAACCGCTGCATCATTTCTTGTGACATACTCTTTCACATAATTTTCCAATGTACTGATGCGTTGTTCTTCTCTAGGGAACAGAGCATTGTTGGGTTTTCTTTGCGGATCATATGCTTCATTTCCCCCACTATTGTCTTGTTGGTATTGTTGTTGTTGATTGTTGTATGGTCTCTGGTTCATAGGTGGCCTCCATTGAGGATTATGGTTATGATCTTTGTGTATGGTTTCTCCATAATTTTGATTATTGTTGCGTCCTGCATACTGATTGTCTCTAGGCTGATTGAAGTTTCAGTTCCCAAAATTTCAGCATAACACACCAAGGCTATGGAAGGACAGTTTGTTGAGTCATGCTGATCACCACACGCTGAGCATGGTTCAATTTCAAGGGCTGTAAGTTGTAAGACATTAGCTCTTGGCTGTTCTTTGTCAGCTTTAAGGCTCTTTACTTCATTCATCAGTGCAGCCATTAGGGCCTCCATGGTAGTTTGTTTATCCAACTCTGGTATGCCTGGCTTCCTGGCTGGATTCATCCTTTCTAATGGCCACTAAAGACAATGTTCTGCAATACCTTGTATGATCCCATATCTGAATTTAAGAGTTCTTGTGAAAAAATATCCACTTGCAGCAAAATCTAAATATGATTGAGAAGTATGGTCAATTCCCTTATAAAAAGATTGTAAAACTCTCTATTTCTCTACCCCATAGTTAGGACATTTTCTGATAATGTCCTTATATCTCTCTCACATGCTTCATGTAGATTTTCTCCATAAAAACATTATGAAGTTAGAGAGCTCTGCTCTGACATCAGCTTGACGAGACATAGGGAGGAATCTCTCTATGAACTTGTTAGAGAGTTCTTTCCATGAGTGTATGGATCTAGGGGTAAGGGATTTCATCCAAATTTTTGCTTTTGAGCCCAAAGAGTGATGGAACAGCCTCATTCTCATACTCTCTTCTGTCACACCTTTTGTTCTAAAATTATCACAAAAGTCTTGAAAGTTATTAAGGTGTGTGTAAGGATCTTCTGCAGGGAGTCATTAAAAACTCCAGCCTCCCTAATTATATTAAACATGATAGGCTTTAACTCAAAGTTAGGAGCTACAACAGGAGGGAGGATTACTCTTCTCTTTTGTCTGTTCCTTGAAGGAGCAGCCAAAGCTCTGAAGTTTTGTTCTAAAGGAATCTTTTCATTGTTGTTATTATGATCATCCATGTTTGATTCAAAAATATTTTCTCTAAGATCTCTTCTTCTCCTATGAAAAGTGCGTTATGGTTCAGGATCAAAGAAGAACTCAGGTATTTCAGTGAGATTGTGAGAATCAACTTCAAATTATTCACTCATAAACCAAAAAACATACACAATATAATCAACAAAGTATATAACAAAGAATAATAAATGATGTATAAACAAAGTATGAAATAAAACAATTTAAGGAAAGAATTTAGTGTGAACTATCCCTGACAACGGCGCCAAAAACTTGTTGGGTTGGACTTGCTGATTGCTTAGATGTTCTTTTACGGACCTTCCCTTTCTTTAGTTCATCAAGAGAACAAATGTGTTCTCTTGACTTCAACCCAAGTGCGCAAGTGCACGCATCAAGTAATAAATAGGTATTATTAATGCCCATATTATCGTTCCCACGAGAATAGAACTCTAAATAGTACCTTGAACTGTTTTATAAATAATTAAAATGAAAATAAAAGACAGTATTTGAACTATCTGGTCATTCGTTCCCTACTATCTTGAAGACGTTCCTCAAAGACAGTAAGTTCAGTCTGACTTCAATCAACTCCTCACGTCGTTATATATTAAATCCTTCTTGATATGAGAAGGAATGACAATATTCATTGGAGTTTTGGTTTTATAGTCATAAGATTTATGAAAGAAAATAACTACAAGATAACAATATTTTAGAGATAACAATATGGATGGATAAAAATAGTTTTTAACACAAGGAACGGATCCACTGTTCCATTCTTAAATAGCCATATTCTCAACCTAAGACTTAACCCTTCTGAATTTGTTCAGGTCTTTTCACTGTCAACTCTGATTCCTTAGCTCATGGACTTTAATGGCTCACAAGTTTCCATATTACTATGGCTCCCTTGACTCCAACAATTTAGTAAGTTCATAACCTTCAGTGAATGAGATGGTTCCTTATTCCTAAGGCAACTAGTAGTGTTATTTTCACAACACTACCTTCCTCCTCTAATTAAGTTGTCTGAAACCCCTTCCTTATGGAAGTTTCTTTCTCAGTTTGAGTTCAATTTCCATTGATACACAAAGAATAAAGAACACTTAATCACAGAAATACAAAAGCTTCAGTGCAAAAGTTTTGAATATAGTTCTTTAAGAACTTCACAGCTTTTACGTTCCACAAATACTTAGCCCATGGCTATAACAATAAACATAGTTATTCCAAACTGAAGTCCCATAGACCCGAGATTCAGTTCCGAGATAGCGATTGGAAGAGAAAAGAAATAACAAATTATATTGATAAACAAGATTAGATTACAGAAAATAAGATGGAGAAGTATGGAAGTTGCTCGTGAGGAGTTTCAAATGGGTGATACAGAATAGAGGAAGGGTTGTTGTCACTTAACTTCTGCTAAAATCTATACAACTGAAAATTAGAAAACTAAAATTGAAACTAAATGATCTCTTCTTAAGGAATTCGATACTTTCTTCGTGTTGGAACGTCCTATTTATAGGCCAGAAGAGTGGATGGAAAAACTTGTAATTTCCTTTGAGTTGTTTTCTTGACTGCATGAAATGGGCAGTGTGAACAGTACTCAAGACGCAAGTTGCTGGATGGGACACTTATTGTTGAGATTTGTCTGTCTTTCCTTCTGCACTTTCCATGCTTTGCTTTCCTTTTGCCCAATGGGAACTCTTTATTCTCTGCTGTACACATTTCTTCTTGCTTGATTGTTGTACCTCTTTATGCTTTTTGGAAGTTTCTTTTCAACGTTTGCTGCAAAGTGGTTAAAGAGATTAAGTTAGTGGAGCAGGTGTATTTAATGAACCAATCCGTTTCCGTTTTTCCTATATTTCTCAAATGATTACCTTATCATCTGTTCCTAATTGTGTTTTTGTCATAAAGATTTAAACACGTGTTTTTAATGCAAAATTTGCTCATCAGATGAAGGAACAGATGGTATTTTACCATCAAAATGGGCTTAGATGGGAATGAATTTTTGTCCCATCAGGTTACATGAATAAATCGAATCGACACCCGAAAGATAGGGATTCCAAAGACTATGTAGGTATGAGACTGCACAGTTGGGGATAACTTATAAGAATTAATTGGTACTACCTATACTAACAAGATGCATCTACTTTTCGGTAGCCCGGAATGGAAGAACTCTAATAGGACAGAAATTCGTTCCCATCTCAGCCCATTTTGATGGCAAAATGCCATCCGTTCCCTCACCCGATGAGCAACTTTAGCACTAAAAGCACATGTTTAATATCTTTTTGACAAAAACACAGTGGGGAACGGATGGTGACGTAAATCTTTGGAAAATATATAAAAAGAGGAACGGATTTGGAACATTAAATACACCTGCTCCACTCATTTAATATTTCTGACGACTTTGCAGGAAACGTTGGAAAGAAGTTTCCATAAAGCATAAGCGGTGCAGCAATCAAGCAAGAGGAAACGTGCGCACTAGAGAATAAACGGTTCCTATTGGTTAAAGTGGAAAGCAAGGCATGAGGATGATCAGAAGGAAAGACAAATCTCAACAATAACTATCCCATCCAGCCACTTGCGCCCCTCAAAGCACTGTTCACACCGCCCCTTCCATGCAGACAAGAAAACAACTCCAAGATAATTACCCACTTTTCCCTTCACTCTTCTGCCTATAAATAGGACGTTCCAGTACGAAGAAATATATTGAATTCCTTAAGAAGAGATCACTTAGTTTATTTTATAGTTTTCTTTGTATTTTTGTATAGTTTTAACTTTAGTTAAGTGACAACACTTCTTCTTCATTCTGTATCACCCACTTGAGACTCCTCACGAGCAACAACCATATTCTCCATTTTTGATTTTGTTGTAATCAAGTTATTTTTATTTAAATACAGTGTTATTTCTCTCCTTTCCATTCATTATCTCTGAACAGAATCTCGGGTCTATGAGATTTTAGTTTGGAATAATTATGTTTAAACTAGTAGCCATGGGCTAAACTATCTGTGGAACGGAAAAACTACAAATTTCTTAAAGACTTATTTTCGAAACTTTTGTATTTAAGCTTTTGGATTTCTCTGGTTAAGTAAGCTATATTCAATGTGTACCAATGGAAATTGAACACATACTGAGAAAGGAACTTCCATAAGGAAGGGAATTCAGACAGCTTAACCAGAGGGGGAAGGTAGTGTTGTGGAAACAACGCTGCTGGTTGCCTTAGGAATAGGGGCCACCTCGTTCATTTTAAGGTTATGTACCCAGTACCTGTTGGAGTCAAGGGAGCCATAGGAATATGGAAACTTGTGAGCCATCCAGTCCATAAGCTGAGGAATCAGATGTTGGTAGTAAAGAGACTGAAACAAAGACAAAAGTGTTAAGTCTTGAGTAGAGAAAATAATTATTGACTGGATGTCTTAAGACCTATTTTCTCTACTCAAGACTTAACACTTTTGTGTTTGTTCTAGTCTCTTTACTGCCAACGTCTGATTCCTCAGCTTATGGACTGGATGGCTCACAAGTTTCCATATTCCTATGGCTCCCTTGACTCCAACAGGTACTGGGTACAGGAGCTTAAAATGAACGAGGTGGCCCCTTATTCCTAAGGCAACCAGCAGCGTTGTTTCCACAACACTACCTTCCCCCTCTGGTTAAGTTGTCTGAAATCCCTTCCTTTTGGAAGTTCCTTTCTTAGTATGTGTTCAATTTCCATTGATACACAATGAATATAGCTTACTTAACCAGAGAAATCCAAAAGCTTAAATACAAAAGTTTCAAAAATAAGTCTTTAAGAACTTTGCAGTTTTTCCGTTCCACAGATAGTTTAGCCCATGGCTACTAGTTTAAACATAATTATTCCAAACTAAAATCTCATAGACCCGAGATTCAGTTTAGAGATAACGAATGGAAATGAGAGAAATAACACTGTATTTAAATGAAAGTAACTTGATTACAACAAAATGAAAAGTGGAGAATATGGTTGTTTCTCGTGAGGAGTCTCTAGTGGGTGATACAAAATGAAGAAGAAGTGTTGTCACTTAACTAAAGTTAAAACTATACAAAAATACAAAGAAAACTATAAAATAAACTAAGTGATCTATTCTTAAGGAATTCAATATGTTTCTTCGTGCTGGAACGTCCTATTTATAGGCAGAAGAATGAAGGGCAAAGTGGGTAATTCTCTTGGAGTTGTTTTCTTGACTGCATGGAAGGGGCGGTGTGAACAGTGCTTTGAAAGGCGCAAGTGGCTAGATGGGACAATTATTGATGAGATTTGTCTTTCCTTCTGATCATCCACATGCCTTGCTTTCCTCTTTAACCAATAGGAACCGTTTATTCTCTGCTGCGCACGTTTCCTCTTGCTTGATTGTTGCACCGCTTATGCTTTATGGAAACTTCTTTCCAACGTTTCCTGCAAAGTGGTCAGAAATATTAAATGAGTGGAGCAAGTGTATTTAATGTTCCAAATCTGTTCCCCTATTTATATATTTTCCAAAGACTTACGTCACCATCCGTTCCCCACTGTGTTTTTGTCAAAAAGATATTAAACATGTGCTTTTAGTGCTAAAGTTGCTCATCAGGTGAGGGAACAGATGGAATTTTGCCATCAAAATGGGCTTAGATGGGAACAAATTTTCGTCCCATTAAACTCCATAGTTAAGCGTGCTTGACTTGGAGCAATTCTGGAATGGGTGACCTCCTGAGAAGTTTTCCCGGGAAGTGTGCGAGTGAGGAAAAAGCACACTGAAAAGTCTTGTGTTAGTATGTGGGGATAATCATTGATTCTTGAAGCGGTCAGTCGTTACATAGAAGATGAAGATGCACTATTTAATCTAGACAAGTATTCAAGACAAATAACACTAAAATCAATCAATTTTAAAGTTTCATTTTCATCCTTTAAGTCTACAAGTTGTTCATTAAGTGATGTTACTTGTTTTATCAATTCATCATTATGCTTTTTCATAACCCTAAGTTTCTTATCATATGACATAGTTTCTTCAAAGAGTTCATTAAAAACATGTTTCAACTCATCATAAGAAGGATTGTAAGAAAAGCAGTTAAAACTTAACTCACTTTCGTCATCCTCTTCTTTTGTCATTAAGCATAAATTAGCTTCCTCCTCACTTGATGAAAAACTTGAGCTAGAGGAGTCTTCATCCCAAGCCATATATGCTTTTCTTCCTTTCTTCTTGCCTTTAATTGATCTTTTGTCACTTTTAGGCTTAGATTGAAGTGTAGGATAATCATTTTTGTAGTGGCCTTGCTTTCCACATTCAAAGCAAGTAACTTGAGCATTTAATGAGCTTGAATCTCCTCTAAACTTTTCTTGGACAACAGCTCCTTGTTTGCTTTTTAGAAAGTTTTTCTTGTTAAAAAATTTGCCAAATTTCTTGAAAAGGAAAGCCATTTGTTCAGGGTTAAATTCCTCCTCATTAGAATCATTATCTTCTTGCTCCTTGGAGGTGGTAGATTTAAAAGCAATGCTTTTGACCATCTTCTTGGATTGATCTTGTTGGGTGGTTTGCTGATGGTGGAAAGTATAAGTTCTGATAGGGGACGTTCCTCTGTTCTTGCAGAACACAGATTCATCCTTTAGTTCCAACCCAAGTGCGCAAGTGCACGCATCAAGTAATAAAGGGAGTATTAATGCCCAAATTATTGTTCCCACGAGGATAGAGTGCTAATTATTGTTTTATCACTGTTTATAAAGAGTGAAAATGAGAAGAAAAGTTAGTAAATGAACTGTCGGGTCAAACATTCCCTACTATCTTGACAACGTTCCTCAGGAACAGTAGGTTCAATCTGATGGCAAACAGTTGCTCGCTGCGTTATGTATGTGATCCTTCCTGTTTAGAAGAAGGTGAGATAACAATCATTGAAGTTTTTATAAGTACTAAATAAAATAAAATAAAACTACTAAAACAGAAATAACTATAATCAAGAGACAACAAGGTGGTGGTTAAAACAGTTTAACAGAAGGAACAGATTCACTGCTTCACTCTTAAAGGGGTTGTTTTCTCTGCTCAAGACTTAGCACCTTTTGGCTTTGTCCCAGTTTCTTTGCCTGCCAACTCTGATTCCCCAGCTCATGGTCTAGATGGCTCACAAGTTTCCATATTCCTATGGCTCCCTTGACTCCAACAGGTACTTAGTTCAGAACCTTAAAATGGACGAGTTCCCTTATTCCTAAGGTGACCAGTAGCATTTTTGCCATGACATCTACCTTCCCCCAATGGCTAAGCTGTCTGAAATCCCTTCCTTATGTAAGTTCCTTTCTCAGTATGTACCCAATTTCCATTGGCGCACAATGAATATAGCTTACTTAGCCAAAGAAATACAAAAAGCTTCGGTCAAGAGTTTTGAAAACAGTTATTTAAGAGTTTCACAGTTTACCCGTTCAACAGATAGTTCAGCTCATGGCTGAGAGTTTAAACATAATTATTCTCAACTGAGATCACATAGACCCGAGATTCAGTCAAGAGATAACGATTGGAACGAAGAGAAAAACACTTATATTAATTTAAAAGACAGTTTACAAAAATAAACAGAAAATGGAGAAAGATGGGTATTTGCTCGTGAGGAGTCTTGATGGTTGTTTACAGAGAAGGGAAGATGGGTTGTCACTTAACTACAGTTACAACTGAAAATTAAACTAAGTTACTAACTACTACTACTACTAGATGATCTTCTTCCTTCTGGACTTTAATCCCTCCAGAATCCGATGATGTTTTTGTATGAGGGTGGTCCTATTTATAGATGGAAGGATAGTGGCAAGCTTGTAAATCCTTTAGAGCAAGTTGCTTGAATAAGGGGACGGGACAGTGGCAGCAGAGTATGGAAGCTGCGCAAATTGCTGGATGGAACAAGGTTTGGCGATGATTAGCCGTAGTTTGCAGGCCTTCCCATGTTTTGCTTCTGTTTTCAGCCAATGAGAACTCTTGATTCCCTACTCTTCACGTTTCCAGCTGCTCAGTTGGTGCACCGCCTTGCTTTTTAGAAGTCTTTAACTCTACGTTACCTGCAAAGTGTACAGAAGCATTAAATGATTGGAGCAGGTGCATTAAATGCGTCGCAGTCCGTTCCCCTTTTAATATATTTTAAAGAAATACGTTATCATCCGTTCCCCCACTGTCTTTTTGTCACAAATGTATAACACAAGTGATTTTCATGCTGAAGTTGCTCATCAGATGAGGGAACATATGGTATTTTGCCATCAAAAGGGGCTTAGATGGGAACAAATTTACGTCCCATCAAACACCCCAAAACTAAACTGTTGGTTGTCCTCAAACAACTCAGAATTATTGTATTGGTCTGTCCAATTTAAAAGAATAGCATAATAGAAAGGAACTTGAGCCAGTGAGCAATCATGAACTTTTCAGAAAATGAACTACTCTTCATAGTGAACAGTAAGAGTATTCTGTCCCCAGATAAGAGAAGGTTGTTGATCTCTTGTCTCACTGTCACTCATGGGTTGGTGTTTGCTCTGTCCATTCCTGGATGTGATTCTTCAGAACTTTCCTTTCTGCTGCGTTACTATGAAGTACAGCTGTCTTCCCTTTTCAAGGACCTTTGATGGATGAGTGTATGGAAATGTGGAAGAAGTGGTGGTCTGATTTGTGGGATCAAGGAATGTTTAGCTTTTGTGTCTTTGAACTTGGACTTTTTCTATTTTGAGGGAACACCTTTTCTTGAACCTTTTCCCCTTTTTGGAGGAAAGTTTTCTCGTTTTTCTTGAATTCTTTTGAATGGTTGTTCCCCTTTTTCTTTGTTTTTCTTCTGTCCCTTTTTGGTTCATTGTTGAGTACGTTCCTTGTTCTTTCTGATTGACCAGATGGTGAATGATGGGGGTGAGGTGAGTGTGTGATTCTGTTTTGATCCTTGACAGCAGAATTCATCTGTCTTCAGCAGTACTTACAACATCAAGGCAAGCTGGGAAGTTTCATTGTGGTTACACCTCAGGAACACTCTCAGAAGTAGGTGTTTGGCATTTTTCCATTCCTTACCAGTTTGAGTTCACACAGATCAGCTTCTTTCAAAAATCTGAGGATTAAATTCCCTGCATTGTTTCTATTTTCAAGTACTCAGAGAAAGAACAAGCATGATTAGTCAGTGACTTTGTGTTTCATGTATGTTAGTTAATCCAAAAAAATTGGGGCAGTCTTAATACTATAACTGAAATGCATGTATATACCAAACAGTTTGATAAAAAAAAGTCTTTTTCATTGTAAAAAGATTAATTACAAGGGAACGGAAAGAAAACAAATTAAAAACAGAATTGAAAATAAGCTAAGCTAAGATAAATATGAGGGTTTATCCTTTTCATTGTGGAGATCTCATGTCCCAAGGGTTCCTCTTTGCAGCTTCAGCTTCCTTGGCTTCATCAATCTCCTCTTGTGTCAATGGTCTCCTCCTGAGTAGATCTTGCAATCTACGGACTTCATTTACAGGGAGCCATTTCTCAGCATCCTTCAGTAGATCGCTGATGATTGCGACCAGGGAGTTGATGGTGGACCTCATCATTGTTTTGCCATGGCGAATGTGGACAATCTCATTATTAACATCTATCAGTCTCATCTCCAGCTGATAAATTTTCTTCTCCAAGTATGTTCCAAAGGCCCTGAGGGCTTCCTTGGTTTCTTTCCTTTCTTTAGCATGCTTGAGGAGGAGCATGTTCAGCAGGAGCTCAGCTCTGTGGTTATGCAGAGAGTTTGAGAGTATCAGGGAGTCAGATGCTCTTCTGATTTCTTCTTTGACAGCCTTGAGTGTGGATGCATAGGAGGCAGTGTTGGCTTCTTGGATGTTGGTCTTGATGATGCTGAGTTGTTGTTCTTTTTCTACCTTCTGCTGTTCCTGGAATTGGTTGAAGGATGAAGAGAGTTGGTTCAATCCGTCCTTTAGAGCTTTCAGCTCTTTATTGGTGCTTGTAATGTTAATCTGGGGAACAAATTGCCTTGCTGGCAACAGCTTTTCTATTTTCTTCCCCATCATCTCAAAAATCTCAGCAATCCCAATTTGTGATTTCTTTCTAGCTGGGAGAGGGATTGCTGTAGCAGGGGAGGAGGACGGCTGCTGGTTTTGCTGTTGGCTACTGCCAGCAGTCAAAGGTGTTTCAGGTGCTTGCCTGGGCTCATCCTCTGGTGGTCTGGATGATGAGGGTATTACTTCAATATGTTCCCCCATCTGTGGAGGAACTGCCATCCCTTCTTCCTCTGCCAGAGCTCTAGCTAGAGCTTCATCCCCTATGGTGTCAGGATGATTGATGGGGTACAGAAGAGGGCCTCCCAGACTAATTTGCCTGGGGACGGATGGCTTCACCTTCTTTTTAGGGGATTCCACAAGAATCCCTTTTCCTTTGTCATCTTTCTTTTGTGGTTGAGCTTCTTGCTCAACCATTGGTGTTTCTGCAACAGGTGCTGCTTTTTTGTCTTTCTGTCCCTTTCCTTGTTGTTGCTTAGGAGAGGGTTGTGGGGTGATTTATTGTAGTGGAAAGTGAGCAGGTGGTGGGGATGGAATGTCAAAAAATGTAGAGTCTGAGCTGCTTGGGGACGTCTCCTTTGCAGCTAGTTTTGGTGCTGACTTCCTTCCAATCTTTAGCCTTTTTGCCAAAGGCTCATTGTCTTCACTCTCCTGGTCAGAGAGGGTGATAGGCTTTGCAGAGGATGCTCCCTCTGGCCTATTGCTATTGAGGACCCTCTTTATCCTCTGACTTGAACGTTCCCCTTTTCTTGGGGGAGGTTTGGCAAGAGATTTCTTCTTGCCCTTCTTGCCATCAATAGCAACAGGAGCATCCTTCTTCACCTTGGTAGGAGGAGGGATGGTTCTTCTGGCCGGAACGTGGCCAGAGGAAGAGGATTTTGTAGGGGTGGTTTTGGTGGTCTCCTTTAGTGAGGCCACATATGTTTCCTCCTCACTATCTCTGGTGGGGGAACGTCTGAGATTGGCAGGAATAGGTTGGGTGGTGTCAATGTAGGTGCTTTTAAGACCGTTCCAGGTCTTAGCATCAATGACAGATGCCACCTTTACGGTGTCATCTGGGTGTTCCTTTGCACCAGCTCTCCTGCAGAGTTTGGTGATGAGGCAGGGGAGGAAGACCGTAGTCTTCCTTATGTCTCTCTGCAAGCTGTTGTAGATGAGGGTTACTGCATCAAAAGGGATGTGCTTAATGATACAGTAAATTTGAACTTGAAGTCCCCAGCTAGCAGAGGCTACATGAGAGGTGGGGGTGATGTTGGAGTTGGCAAACAGTGCCCAGAACCTGGCTATATCCTTCATGCTCCCCTTGCAGAGGGACCCTTTGCAGTAGTTGGGATTGTCCAGGGCTACTGTCTGCTTCAGATCCTTCTGAAATTTGTACACCTCCCTACTATCTAAATACTCTTGGTATGGACAGTTGGTGACGGAGGGAAGGTTGAGTACTTCCTGGACATCAGCGAGGGAAAATGATACTTGTTTTCCCCTCACTGTGACCACATCAGGTGCCTCCTATTCGGGCAGCCTCCTCGTCTGGTATAGGAATTCCCCCACCCAGTTCAAGTTTAACTCACGGTCATCAGTGGCGAAAAGCAACCACCGAAGTTTGTCCAGTGATTCCTTCACATATGAAGGCAGAACCACTTTGTCCTGATGCAGAGAAATGTTCCTTTCTGGGTACAGAATGATGGTGGGTTCAGTGAGCTCTGGTTCTTCGCCGCGGTTGGCTACAGGGATCACTTTAAATGAAAGCTTAGTCATTTTGTTCAGAAAGGGAGTTAGGGCACAAACGCAGGAGGGATAAAAGGTTCTGAGTTAAATGGAAGTAATAGAACTTGAAGAAATCAGAGACCGAGTTTAAATAGACTGTGGGGGAGAAAATGAAAGGTTTCTGGGACGTGGAGGTTAATGAGAGGAGGTTGAAGAGGTAGTAGAATGAGGACGTTACAAAACGAGTGGTCAGCAGTAGGTGACCAGTTACTGATGGGATGAGTGTGAGAAGATGGAACGGTTTTGGTCAAGACGTGGGAGAGAGGGAAAAGGAAAGGGTGCAGTTGTCTTAATGGTTGAGGAGACGATTGCTTTTTTTGCGCGCATTTCCAAGAATTGCAATGAATGCAAATTGGAT
>NW_026898945.1:0-66774 GCF_033153095.1 Gastrolobium bilobum
TTAAGTTATAGCGCGCTACAATTCATTGCTTTAATGCCACTTCCTTAACATAAGCAATTTCGCGGACTTCATCCATTGCATCCAAGTTATGGAGTAATGCATGCGAATTGTTATCTTCATTCGTGTAGATCCTTCTCCGTGATGGCTCTCCAATTTCAACCGAAATCATGGCTTCACTACCGTAAACCATGCGGAACTGGGTTTCCCCCATAGTTGAATGTGTGGTTGTTCTGTAGCCCCATAACACAAAGTCTAATTGTTCAGGCCAGTCTCCTTTAGCTGCTTCTAATCTTTTTTCCAATCCTCGTTTCAAGACTCGATTTGCAGCTTCTGCCAATCCATTTGTTTGTGGATGTTCCACAGATGTGTATCTGTGTTTGACATGCAAATCTTGAAGTATTTGATTGAATTTTTTGTCCACGAACTGCGTACCATTATCAGTTATGATGGTATGAGGAATGCCAAACCGACTTATGATTGATAGAAGAATCGACGAACCTGGGAGCATGGTGCAAGTCTGCATGCTTTTGACATTAGACACAATGTCGCACATGTTTTTTAGAATCTTCTTCCATAGTGGGCCAGAAATAATCCGCTCGAAGCAGTTTTCTAGATAAGGATTTACCTCCCATGTGATGTCCGCCAATCCCCTCATGAACCTCGAAGATTACATACTGAGCTTGTTGGGGATCCAGGCATTTAAGCATTGGAGAAGAAAATCCTTTTTTGTACAGCTAGTCATTGATGATAGTGTAAAATGAAGCTTTGCGCGCTAGCTTTTTTGATGTGTGCGGTTCTTGTGGTGTCTCTCCTTTATACAAGTAGTTCCAAATTGGTGTCATCCAATTGTCTTTATCGTCCATTGGCATGGTATCATCTTCGACAATGGATTGCGCACTCTGGGACGGATGAGCTTTTCGTTTAGTTACAGCCATTATAATGCTAGGATTGGGGACGCTTTGCTGGATGACTGATCTATTATTTCCTGGTCCCTTTGTGCTGGCTAATTTGGACAAAATATCACCCCCCCCGAATTTTGTTCTCTAGGGATGTGCTCCATTCTGAAGCTTTGAAAATCTGTTAGCAGTAATCTCACCTTTTCGAGATATTTTATCATTAACGCTTCTTTTCCTGGTAACTCCCTTGTACTTGTGCAACCACCATTTTCGAATCGCTTTTGAGGATTATTGTAGTGGCCCCCAAGTCCTTTGCCATTGTGAGTCCTGCGAGGACCGCTTCATACTCGGCTTGGTTGTTTTAGGCTTTAAACCCAAGATGGATAGAATGCTCCACTGTTATACCTTGAGGGCTTTCCACGATGACTCCTGCACCGCTTCCTTTGACATTGGAAGATCCATCGACAAAAATAATCTAATCCTCATTTACCTCAGCCTGATGTAGGTGTGTCATTTCGACGAGGAAATCAGCTAATACCTGAGCTTTGATTGTTTGACGCGGTCCGTACATGATGTCGTATTCAGATAACTCTATTGACCATGAAATCATGCGACCGGCCAAATCAGGTTGTCTCAGCACCTGTCGAAGGGGCTGGTTTGTTCGAACCTTGATGGTGTGCCCCTGAAAATAATGGTGTAAACGACGCGATGTTAAAATAAGCGCGAAAGTTACCTTTTCTATCTGTTGATAACGCAGTTCTGGTCCTTGGAGTGCTTTGCTGACAAAGTAGATTGGCTGTTGTTCCTGGGAATCTTCGCGCAATAAGACAGCGCTTATGGCCTCGTTGCTAACTGAGAGGTAAAGAACCAAAGGTTCATCTAGTTGAGGCTTGACCAAGCTGGTGGTTTAACCAAGTGTTCTTTGATGGTCGTGAATCCTGCTTTGCACTTAAGAGTCCAGTTAAAGTCTGTTTTTTGCACAATAGCTTAAACATTGGTAGCGATTTCTGTGCTGAGGCAGGAAGGAATCGAGTTAAGGCATTGATTCTTCCAGTTAATTGTTGTAATTCCTTTATGTTACGCGGGCTTGTCATGTTGAGTACGGCTTTGCATTTATCAGGATTAGCCTCTATCCCGCGATGTGTTAGCATGAATCTTAGAAATTTTTCGGCAGGTACTCCAAACGCGCATTTGGCTGAGTTAAGACGTAACCTATATTTACGCAATTGTTGAAATACCTGCTCCAAATCATTAGGATGTTGTGAAGTAGTCATTGTTTTGACGATCATATCGTCAATGTATACTTCAAGCATTTGACCAATCTGTTGGCTAAAAACTTTATTCATCATCCGTTGATATGTGGCACCGGCGTTCTTAAGACCAAACAACATCATATTATAACAATAAGTAGCTTTCTCAGTGATAAAAGTTGTAGCTTCCTCGTCTGGTTTGAACATCGGGATCTGGTTGTAGCCTGAATATGCATCCATAAAGGATAGAATCTGGTACCCCGCGGAGTTATCAACCAATTTGTCAATGGTGGGAAGAGGATAAAAGTCCTTTGGGCATTATTTGTTAAGGTCTGTATAATTTGTACACATGCGCCACTTCCCGTTGGCTTTTTTGACTAACACGACGTTAGAAAGCCAAGTAGAATAAGTGATTTCGCTAATCACTCCTGCATCAAGCAGTTTTGCTACTTCAGTCTCAACAACCTGCTGTTTTTTTGGGGATATTTTGCGCTTCTTCTGCGCGATAGGTTTAGCCTTTGGATCTAAGGTTAAATGGTGACATATAATGTCTGGGTCTATGTCTGGCATGTCACCCGCTGTCCATGCAAAGATGTCCTTGTTCTTTAGCAGCACTGCCACCAGCGCACTTTTTTCTGCTTCTGGTAGATGTCGTCCAATCTTGGTAACGTTTTCGGGTAATAGTCCAACTTGGAGATTTTCCAACTCACCATCGGGTTGAGGACGTGTATCGCGCAGATCTTCGCGCATATCAAGATCGGTCATGTGGACTGATTCTTTGGCTTTGTCATCCAGCTGTATTGGAATTTTTGCCCGTAAACTGGTGTTATAACAGTTGTGCGCTGTCTTCTGGTCGCCCCTTATGACAACTACCGTACCAGACATGTCATAGAATTTGAGTAAAAAGTGGGGCATAGAAATGATTTCCTTTAACGCGACAATAATTGGTCTTTCTAAAATAATGTTGTATGCAGAGGCATATTCAATGACATAAAACCGTACTTTGATAGTACGAGACTGTGGCATGATTCCAAAAGTTACCCACATCTCAATGGTACCTTTGGGTTGTACGCATTCTTCAGCGAAGCCAATTAAATCCAAACATTGATGAACTAGATGTTCCTCAGAGATGTGCATCGCGCGAAAAGCATCCCAGAAAATAATACCAGTAGAACTACCATTATCAATCATAATACGTTTTACCTGGAGATTAGCCATGCAGGCTGAGCTTACCAGTGGATCATCATGGTCTAGAATGATGTCGCCATAGTCATCATCGTCAAAACTTATGGCCTGCTTCTGATCGCGAGAAGTAGAAGGGCGAGCATGATCATGTACTGTCATTACTGATTTTACATGATTTTTACGTTGAGATTTAGTCGCGCCTCCTCCCGCTATCCCTCCGGCGATAGTGGCCAAGACTCCTGCCGCGTTATTAGGTAACTGAAGTGGTTGATGTTGCGCGATACGCTGTCTGTTTCGCGGTGGAGTCCCTTAGCGTCTGTCAGTAGAGGCCTCTCTTGCATTTTTGCGATCATTGTTCCGTGCAGGGTTGTAGTCCCTTCTAGGATACGCCCTTTGTTCATGAGGATTTGGATCGCGATCAGGGCTTCTATCGCGCCTTCTTTGCGTTTTGTATTCCCTGCAGCTAGAAACGAATTTCTGGAGTTTCCCAGCTCTTATGAGTATTTCAATAGTGTTTTTGAGCTCAAAACATTCATCAGTTGTATGACCTTTGTCGTTGTGGAACTCACAAAACTTGGTATCATCATGCTGAACTCCTTTTCTCATTGGAGGGGGTTTGTTGACTCGTACATATCCTGTTTGGAATACTTCTTTCAAAATTCATCTTCGGGACGTGTTCAGTGGAGTATAATTGTCATATCTTCCCCACTTCCTTTTGTCACGGAATTTTCACCAAAAATTCTTGCGGTCGTCTTTTTCGAAGTTGTCCATGTCGATCCTGGTATTGGGAATTGCACGCGATCGTTTATAATCTTTAAGGTTGATGAATTTTTCTGATCGCGCACGTAGTTCTTCTATAGTTCGTGGTTGCTGTTTGGCTAAAGACTTAGAGAAAAGGCCTACAAGTAGCCCTTCAGTAATGAGATGTAGTGAGACTTGTGAGTCCAAGTTTCTGACCAGGAGTGCTTCATCAAAGAATCTATTGAGATAATCGCGCAATGTTTCGTTTGGACCTTGGCTCACAGTTTTGAGCGCATGCGTAGATTTGTATTGCGCTTTACTTGTTGCAAAGCGCACCAGAAATTGGTTGGTTAAGTCTTCCCAGCTTTATACTGAATTAAGCGGTAGCGCAGAATAACACCTAAGTGCTATTTCTTTTAAGGTTGTTGGGAACAACCGACACGTTATTGGATCGGCTACATCTTGAGCCATCATATTGGTCTGGAATTATTCCAGATGTTCTGTGGATCCCTTTTTCCGTTATATTTTTCAGTTGTAATCTTAACGTCTCGAGGAATTGGGACATTCATTATGCATGGGGTAAATGGGTGAAAAATTCGAGAAAACGTCCTAGAATTTCCATGAGAATTCTCGTTCTCATTAGTGTCTTTCACTTCTTCACTTTTTTTGTTTTTGTGACCCGAAGGACCAGGGTCACCTGTTGAATGTTCCTGCCTTGGTTCACTTTCTCCAGAATTTTCAAGAGTTTGCTCCTTCTCATGTTCTTTTTTTTTTTTTTTCCTTTTTCTAGATTTCTTTCTTTGTTCTTTTGAGCTTTTTTCAATCGAGCTAGATCTTGGTTTTGTTGGGCAATTTTCTTGTTTTGTTGTGTGATAAGGTCCAGCAAGTGTTGGGCTGTCGGTGGGTTATCCTCATGGATAGAAAGTGGTACCACCGACAAAGCTGATTTTTCGCGGGAAGCAGGAGTCTCCTTCCGCTTTCCTTTGGAGCCGTTCTGGGATTTGCTTCTGGTATCAACCATGTTTTTAATTTGAGATGGATGGGTTCTAACTGGTAGATTCCCCACAGACGGCGCCGATGATCAGACCAAATACAATATGGGCTGGCCAATATGTATCGAGCCTAATCACACACGGTTGAGATGTGGATTGTTGTTCTTGGTCTTGGGCCTGGAGTTAAGGTTGGATTGTCTTTGTCCTTTGTAGTAGCGCGTTGGATTCAAATGGAGGGGTACCTTGCGAAGATACTCTGATGCTTAAGTAAGTATCAGAGGCATGAGTTTTTATGTTATTATTGTAAAGGATGATCGTATCTTGGTGTTGTACCATTTGTTTATATAGTGGTTATAATGCCGCCTTAGCAAGGCGGCTTGGCCTCTGAGTGGCCAGGCTTGGGCTGCAGGTCAGTGCTAAGACTTGAGTAGCCTAATCTTCAGTCGTAGAGTCGTGGCAAGCTGGAGCTATCTATCTTTTATTGGAATAAAGGCGCGGTGGGATTGCCTTGGGCCTTAAGTTAGCTTCCTTAAGGGGGGTTTATCCGCGATATGGGCATCGCGTCTTGTCCAGCGTGATGAGTGCATCGCGTCTTATGCGCTATGTTTGTTCATCGCGCTTGCTCTGGATCCTTAATGGGTTTGGGCTTCTCCGAATGTCACTAGGCCTCTCATGGGCCTATATTTTATCCGGATCAACACCAAATCTGAACCTTTGATTTCCGCCAATCAACGGTTATCATTTATTGGGAATCAAAATTATTAATTACTAGGGGTAGGATCCTTTGACACCGGTGTCAAATTTAAAGTTTGACACCTCATATGAGAGTTGTTAGATCAAAAAAGATCAATGGTGTAACATGCTTACAAATCAGAGTCGTTGATCTTTTTTGATCAAATGGCTCTCAGATGAAGTGTCAAACTTTAAATTTGACACTGATGTCAAAGGATCTTACCTCTAATTACTATTTATTCCCAATAATTGATAACCGTTGATTTCTACAATCAACGGTTAGGATTTGGTGTCAAATTTCAAAATTTAACACCAAATACCAATCTTTGATTTTCGTCATTCAACGGTTAGCATTTATTGGGAATCAAACTTATTAATTACTATTTATTCCCAATAAATGATAACAGTTGATTGATGGAAATCAACGGTTATGATTTGGTGTCAAAGGATCCTGCCCCATATATATATATATATATATGGGAAGATTATATTTACAAATTTTTTGTTTAGAAACTACACTATGTCTGATCGGTCATACACTACTGAAGAGTGTATGACCGGTCATACTTAGTGTAATTTGTAAAAAAAAATTGTAAACGGTATATATTATATTTGTGATGTTAGATTGTGTCAAAATACTTTGATATTCTCCCACCAAATATCTTTGGGAAAAGGCGAGGAGCTTTAACTGTAACTAAGCCTAGACTCGAGATTACTCTCATGGACTTAAAGAGTTAAAGCTTGTGGTAATACTCGGGGGCCGACTCGCCTCGAAGAGGTAATTAGGGTTGGTATACCCAAAAAAAAATCTGATGATAACATTATTCAATTAATACTATGGAGGATTTTTTCATATTAAGTTATGGCTGGAAACACTACACTAATTCGAAAACCTTCTTAATTGTTATCTTTATTGGGATAAATATCTCATTAAGTGTGTATTTTCAGATGTGGAGTATAGAGCCTAAAGTAGATCTTGTGTGTGTGCAATGAAGAAGTATTGGCCAATAAAGTCTATTCAGTTACGAAGTTCTGTACTATACTATAATTATATTTTGATAGCAACATTTGTGTTTTGTAAGGATTACTTAATACCCTATATTGTTTTAATAGTTTGTAATTTGATATTGCAGAATAAGTCGATATAATAAGACGTACACTTTATGTCCTTTGTATAATATATATGTACCACGAGGGTATATAGATGTGTCCATAGAAGGTGAAGTATGTTAATATAGCGGTGCTCATAGCCTCATAGTGACAATGGTAGAGACCAAAGCACTGTAGAGGCTTCCCATGTTGTGCATAAAGGGGGGCAAGATGGCTCTGAAAAGGGGAAGAGTAACAACATAGGTAGAGAGTGGAGAAGATGATCTTTCCTCCATGTGTGAGGGAGGGGTATTTAGAGAAGAGAGACCTCTCTAGTATAGGGGAGCGAACTGGTCAGTCTCATGAGCTGTCTCATCAAGCCATGTCTTGTCTTGAGATAAGGCATGCTGCCCATTGTCAGTGTACAGCGACAACAGTGCAGGGAAAAAGAATGTCCCGGTGGTGAGCCTCTATGACTTGCCATGGGTGCCCTCTAGAAGATTCTAG
Organism: Gastrolobium bilobum; assembly: GCF_033153095.1. Taxonomy (NCBI): domain Eukaryota; kingdom Viridiplantae; phylum Streptophyta; class Magnoliopsida; order Fabales; family Fabaceae; genus Gastrolobium; species Gastrolobium bilobum. The sequence continues at coordinate 7,393 of NW_026898945.1, forward strand.
ATGTGAGTTTTAAGAGATTGGAACCAACTGGTGGATCTAAGGTGAGTATGTATAGAGGTTAATTTACATATAATATCTATCAATTATTTTATTGATTAATAGCTAATTTTAATAAATATCTAAATGTCTAAAATTAATATGCAATAAATATTTCACATCTCCTTATAAATATCATTATATGAAACAAATTTATATCACCAGGTTATTAAAATTAGTAAAAGAAATCTAGCATTTAAAAGTTAATAATTTATCATAAACCTACAGGCTACATCCACTAATATGAACATAACACATTAGTTGACAAGTTTTCTTAAAAAAAAAAACAATTAATATTATAATTATATTTTTAAAATATATAATTTATTACATAATTTATAATTTCATTTTCAACGAGAGTGTATTCAATATTCACTGAGACAGTACGGAAGACATTTGGTGCCCCCAGATTTACTTTCCAATTTGCAATTGCAAAGGGCCCACCATACTACAGTGATCAAACTAGCACGTGGGTTGTGATGTGGCTACGTATCAGTAACATCAGAACAATCAAGAAAGGGAACAAAACAATGTCCCAATCCCTATAGCTAAGCATTTTCTGTCAAAGACAACATAGAGAGTTGTGCAACACAATGTTGAATATTGCTTGATTCCCTGCGGACATTTTTAGGTTAATTTGCTGCTTCAACAATTATATAACCAATCTAATTCAATCAATTTCTGATTTAGTTTATAAATGAGATTATAATATTGGATTTACAAATATTATGTCAATACTTCTCATTAATTAAAATTTATTACTAAACTTAATTTTTAATTTACAAATGCTGAATTTATTTATTTTAATATAATTCTATTTATAATTTAATACTTCTAAATATTTGTAATACTTTTGTCTAGTTTAAATAACATTATCTTCTTTAATACTTACGCTAGAATAATATGAACTAATATAGGCTCCCTTCTGCCGTCCAATCAAAAAATAGACTACTGTATACTGAATACCATCTATATCTTTATTTTTTGGTAAACGATAGCATCTATATCTTAATCCGTCTAATTTTATTGAAAACGTAATTTAACCATTTCTATTTTCAATTGGCACAATGAAATTTTTGGTACATTTAACACCAATCATGACTTATACTAGAAAGCTTTAAGAACAATGACGCTGCGTTTTTTCTGGGGCTGGAGAGTGTAGAGTAATAATGATGTTAACGTTTGACCTTTTGCCAAATTACTTATCCCTTGTCAATGTACCAAAATTATCTAAAAAGAAATTTTGAAAAAAAATTAGGCTTTTGATTTACATTAACAAAAAAAAAAATTCAATAAATAGTTGTTCTTTTAACCGTTTGACATGTAAAATTTTAATTAAATTTGTATAATCGAGTTTTTTTAATGTTTTATATGTGATATTGAAATTAAGCAAAAAAGCTAAAATAAAGAGTCAAAATAAGGGAGAAATGAATTCCAAAATTATTGAATACAACATAAATGGTATGTTTAGAATCCTTTAGAAGCGATTCCAAAATAAATAATCTTTAGAAGCAGAAAAAGCTATTTACAAGAATAACTTTGTGATATACAAGTTAAGTTCGTTATAATTATAATTGTACATATTTATAGATATATAACTTGGGTTTTATAATTCTCATTTAACATGAGAATTGAAATTTTTCTACACACTCTTCGATTTCCGTGCTGACATGGGTCCTACATATAATTTTTTCTAACATATGGGTTCCACATGATTTTTGTCTTTACAACATAAGATTTCTATTCTCATTCAACATGAGAATTATAAAACACATATAACTTTATACGTATGTAGGTTTTATTATTTAATTATAGTTGATTTTATTTTACCCTTTATATATTTATATATTGATTTTGCCATTTCACTTTAATGTGAAAATGGTGTATGTCAAAGTATTATTAACGAAATATTTTTCTGCCCTTATATCCACTCACCAAAAAACAAGAGAAAATCAGATCCAACAAACACGGTCGAGATTGTAATTTCAAACTTTTCTTGCTAATTTTTCTATATTTAAGATGGATTTAATGTTAAATATAGATAAATTATCTACATTCACTTACAAAATGTTATTGTTTTGAGTTGAAAAATTTAAAAATTATAATGAGAAAAACTATTATAACTCTGAAATAAATTATAATTACATAAATAATTTGATTTCTACCCTAAAACGGAGTCATTTTGAACTCAATATAAATAACTTATCTACCTTTACTGACGGGAGAAAAAATAAACTCATTTAACATAATCAACAAAACATTATTTAGATAAAAGGGCAGAGGGGACATAAAAAACATTAAAACGTTCCTCTAAAAATTGTTGAAAACACTTGTAAAATGTTACCCAAAGACACGATATTAGTAATATCACTTATTTAGAAGAGTTTTAAAATATTATTTAAATTAGTTTTTACTTTTAAATGTTTTTTAATGCTATTTTTATTAAAAACATTTTTATTAATATAATACTATATATCATTTAAAATAACTCTTTTTTCAATCAAATTTTGTGAAAATTACCAAACATTAATTTCAAATGCATACTTTGATAACCACTTTTCAGAAAAGGATCAAACTATAAGAGAATTGAGCTTTGAGAATATAAAGATTTAAATTTATTTAATCAAGAACAAGAAACCAAACGGAGGCCAAAATAAATTGTTATATACGTTGTGACGATGATGTCCAAAATTCAGTAGAAGATAAAAGCATAAGACAAATCGTAATCCATTTAAAGATAAGAAAAAAGCATGGCCACACGCAAGTGTTCATTTTGAAGATCCAAATCTGATTTCTTATTAGAAGGATGGAATCCCATGAAAGTAACAACCAGAAAGCAAAGTAACCATAAAAGTTGCTACTGATAAGCATATAAGCTACACAAAAATTAATAAACAAAAGTTTCTATTTTGAACCATACCCACTAGTTGCGTTAAACCAATCAAACTTTGCTCCATATAATTCCATTAACAGCATGTTATTTTCACACAACAGTTGCTATAAGAATTGACTAATCATGAAAATCAGTGGCAAGACTTTTGACTTTGAAAATAGACCAAGTTTAAGGTTGTATAACATAAGTGTAACAAAAATTAATAATATTGTTTAGCAGCAACTTAATTATTTGACGGGGATCCTAAATAATAGACATCCCTCTCATGTTTCACACTTTAAATCAAACTGAACCTCACTTACAATTTGATAAGAGTTACATATACCATAAAAAAAAAAAAAAAAGATGGTGACAAGAACAAACACCTTTGCCAGGCATTAACAGTGGCAAAAGAAAGAAGAAATTCAAAAATTAATACTCTATCATTGAACAAACTAACGATGACTGGCCTCTCTGGAGATGCACTATTAACTATCATGGAACAAATTTTCCTGAGTATATCCCGCAATCTGATTTTACACCTCAATCAAATTCCAAGAAAGGAACCTAAGTCTTGAAAAATTAAAAAGAAGACAAAAAAAAAAAAAGGGACCCCAAACCTTACACAAAATCACTTGTAACTGCTTTCTCTTTGAATATGTATACTTCAAATGAAAGAACACCGTTAGCTATATATATATATGAGCTGATATCTCTTAAGTGATGAAGATGTATGAATACACAATACCTCATTAATCTTAACCAGTTTCCCTTGATCTACTGCTACCATGACATATCCAATTAACATATCTCCTAGGCAGCGATTCCTGAAGCAAGTGGATTCAATAAAAGAAAATTAGTAACAGGCAATAAAGTTAATTATGAACATCTCAAAAACTTAAAGAACATGCTGAATTGTCAACCATTTCGCAATAATATACTCGGCAAAGGGATAATCAACAACAAACTCATCCTCGATGATGAATCAAAAGTGTGTGCCGATTTAGATGAGAACAGAAATGAGTAGAATAATTGAGTTGGATCATATAAATTGAAGTACTTTATAAAAGGTATATAAGTAACTCAGATATGTAACACTCTCTGTGCCTTATTCATGACAATACAATTTTATTCACGTTCAACACGGGTGAGTGTGATCTGTGTCTACATTTAAGCATCTTTCAAATTAATGTAGCTTACAAATAAAATCAAATTCCAATGTAAATTTAAATGAAAATAACTAAGAAACCTACACATAAGGACATGAAGTTGCAAGCAATAATTCTAGTTGGATTGCAGTAAACACTTCTGAGAAAGCTATCAAGAATCTGAAGATTAAAAAAAAAAGACATGCAGAACAAAAGTCAGGAACCAAGAAGTACCCTGTATAATTAGAAGATTAACAAAACTGATCTTAAACTTAAAGACAAATGTAATAGAAAATTAGTAAATACATATTTCCTTATCAAGTTCATAATAATGCATCTTCTAAAATATAGAAAATAACATTATAAAATCAGCAACAAAAAAATTATAAACAATAATCTGGTTTTCTTTTGGAACAAGAATGTAGACAAAGATCTTACCTCTATTAGGTTGTCTACCAGTAACATTGTAGTTTCCAATATAATCCTCAGAACTCTTTACTGGGTCATCAGAAGCTATACCACCAAGACCATAACCAAATGAGCCAGAAACATCTATCTCAGAAGAAGCAGACCGCCAAGTAGAGTCATTGTAAACTGAACCACTGCCACCGCGGTATAAGTCCCCGTAGGATCCTTCATAACCACCAGTTGATGCCATAAATGTAGAGGATGGAGTCACTCCTGAACTGCTGTTTCTTCCATACCCTCCCCCACCTAATCCAAAGCTGCTATCTCCACCTTCATAAACATTACTCCCAGTAGCATAGCCAGAAGCAGCACCTCCACCCTGGGCTGGAATCGACGGACCCCAACTTGTGCCAGTGTTTCCAATTGAACCACCAAAAGTCCCACTTCCAGATCCCAAGAAAGAACCAGGGCTGACTGGGTTGTTGGCATTATTCAGGCCCCCATTTCCCCAGACATTCCTAGAAGTTGAGTTCATAAGAGAATCGCTTCTCCCATTACCCCCACTAAAGCCTATAGGAGTGGAATATCTGCTTGAGTTGGCACCATAGAAAGGACTAAATATTCGACCATATCCTAAATTGCTCCCATAATTAGAAGTTCCTCCAAAGCTTGGGCTCAATCCTGAATCCAAATTCACCCCCATTCCATAACCAGTGTTACCAAAAGGACTAAACCCACTTCTACTACTAGTAAGTGGACTAAACCTACCATCCATTCTGACTCCATATCCTCCTATGGGACTCATGCTATAACCCTGAGCATAACTATTTAGGTAACTACTGGCCCTATTTAAACCATAGTTATATCCTATCAATGGGCTCCGGCTTGGACCAGGGGAAAGCTCTTTGGGAACTGCCCTCTTGACTTCAACCATCTTTCCATTGAGTTCATGAAAAGTTTTATGAAGAACTCTATCCACAGCATCTTCTGAATCATATGTGATGAAGCCAAAACCTCTTGGCCTCTGAGTATTGTGATCATACATAACTACAACATCAGTAATTGCACCAAACTGATCAAAATACTTCTTAAAATCACCTTCAGTGATAGTTGATGGTAAACCTCCAACAAAAATCTTTTTTGTGCGTCCATGACCAGGAGATGCATGTAGACTACCAGACTGCCTATTTATATTGTATTGATCATCCCTAGGAACAGCTTTCTTAGCTTCAACCTGAAATTTAAGAGAACAGCACATAGATCAAAATCTGCAAGTCATTTTTAGTTTCTTATTTTATAAACAAAAAAGGTTCAAGTTTAATTCAATGTAGGTATAAAAATTCAAGCATCAAAGTTGCTAGGTTCCAAAAAGAGTAGAAATCTAAGAGTAGGACACAATGATCCGTGTTAGAAACACAAGTTTAGCTAGGTTCCATTACTACACATCTAAACACAAAATATTGACACAATGCCAAGTGTATCTACAATGAAAAAACTCACTGTTCGGCCATCAATTATGTGCTTATCCATAATGACTCTTTCTGCAACAGCAGGATCAGCAAAGACAATGAAACCAAAACCACGAGCACGACCTGTTGATCGATCTCTCATGATCACAGCCTCTATCACCTCCCCATAATTCCCAAAATATTCTTTAAGACGTTCCTCATCAGTGTCCCAAGATATTCCTCCAATGAAGAGCTTGCCAAGATCCGATTCCATCTGTTCTGATACCAATCATGATCACTTAACCATCAACTACTGATTTCAATATTAAGATTGAAAAAAATTCAAACAAGCACTCTCTATGAGTCAAAATTCTCATGTCAAACCAAACCAAACCAAAAGAAAGAACAAAAATTCAGAATTCAATAAGTATATCTAAATTATTCAATGATGTCCAAAATCCCAGTGTAGGAATCAATCTAAATGCATAGTTTTCCATATTAACAGATAATCAAACTCAATCTTCATAAAAATCCAATCTTTCCACCAACAAGAGCAAAGCAAAACCGATCAGAAATGCAGATGACAAGAATCTGTGAAGAAAACACACCTTATCTTAAAATTCAGACAGAACCCAGTTGTTGCTTCGATCAGACACGAAGTGGGTTTTGTCAAAATCGATCTAAGAGCATCGGATCTTCCAAGCATCAATCAAAAACCGAACAACAATATCTAATCTCAGCAACCCGATACCAAAAACAAAAAAAAAGAAAAAAAGAAAAAAGAAGAAGAAGAAGCAAGGAACTGGATCAGAGAAGAAAATTCAAAAAAGCTTCATAAGAGATCAAGGAAAATTGAAGCAACCCAGATGAGAAAAATTTACCATTTAAGGATGAAGATGGTGTAAAAATCATGGGCATGTGAAAATATGTTTCAATGGAATGAAAACAGAGGATGTGTTCATCATCCTCTATGTTTATCAATCTCTTTTTATCTTCTCTTGTTCTTGGTTATTCCACTACCTTGATTTAAATGAAAAGAAAAGAAAAAAAAAAAAAAAAGGAATCTGTAGCTAACATGGGAAGAGACAATATATATAAATAGACAGAGAGAGAGACAGCAAATACTACGGTGCAAGAATTTGGAGGAGCCAAGAGATTACAGCATATGATGTTTTTTTATTTTTTTTATTTATATTTTATTTTTTGGTGAAAAATGTGAATGAATATTGGTAATAATTTCAAAATAAAAAATAACTGATTTTTTTCTTAGCAAAATAAGAAATCTTATATTAAATCTCTTGATCATAAATTTGTTTGTATTTAATGGTTCGAATATATAATAAATCAAAAAATTTAGATATAAATATGATTAATTACCAAAGATTGGGAGTTTAAATTATACCATCTTGATCTATATAGAACATAATTTTTTGATACATGTGTCCAACTTTAAAATTTGACATCAAATTTTAAGCGTTAATTTGGTGTCAAATCACCTACTTACAAATCAGAGTCATTGATCATTTTTTATTTAATGGCTCCTCATATGAGGTGTCAAACTTTAAATTTGACACATGAGTCAAAAGATCCTACCTCATTTATATATATATATAATAATAATAAAAATAAAAAAAGTTGGTATTATGTATTACATTATATTTATCAGACGGCACACTTCAACTTGAGATGCTATCATTTAATAGCGGTTCCTTTTTAGAAATAAAAAAGGACTAATTCTTGTGCACATATGAAATTCTTGTGCTGTTTGAAAAAGGAAAAAAATGTAAGACGAGTAGGGTTAGTCTAGTGGTGTGGGGTGTGTGTGTTAGGAGTGTGTGTAGTGTAGGGTGTTGTGTTCAATTCCTTGTAACTTTAAAAAAAAAAAAAATGTAAGACGAGTTAGTTATTATTTCAACTTTTTTACATGAAAGAACAAATAAAATAGAAAAAAAAATGTTAGTTAAATAAATGGAATAATAAAGATGTGCAAAAGAATAAAAAAAATTGAACCGAACCGAACCACACTTAAAATAACTATTATTTAAAAAATCATTTCATGAACCGAACCAGTTTTTAAAGAATCAGTTTATGAACTGAACTGGTTTTTAAAACCAGTTCAAGAACCGAACCGTTTTTGAATCGAATCGAACCGTTTTCGACCTGGTTTTTATTACTTTATTTCTTTAATTTTTTTCTTTTCATAATAGGGTCAACCTGAATTAGTTATGAACGAACCGAATCGTTTTCAACCGAACCGAATTATTTTCAACCGAACCACATTGTTATCGAACCGAACCGTTTAAAGTAATTCGGTTCAATTCATCAAAAAATTCAGATCAATTCGATCCATGCATACCCCTATGGAATGATAATAGTACATAACAATATAAAAGTTTTTTTAAAGGTATTTACGCCAATAGGCATATTGAAGAAGTCATTTTACTTCTGTTATGGACGTGACATAGAAGCCTATATTCTAAAGGATTCAAGAAGGGTTAATAGCTAAGAGGAAAATTAAGGAAAGTTTCCTTAAATACACTAATCCTAGGGCAACAACTATGGATCATAAACTGGACCCAAATATTCCTGAGAGACCCATAAGTCAACTCATGACAAATAAGTCATCTATAAATAAAGGGTTAAATCAATCAGGTACACATATTATAAACCCTCTCTTAGTTGTCACTACGCACACACCTCATTTTTTGGTTATGTCATTATTATAGTGAACAGTGATCCACTAATTTCTAAGGAATCTTTTCCATATAGATGCCTGAAAGAGGGTACACAAATCCAACATTAATATACCAGCCACTGACTGAACATCTCTGTCATCACAACAGGGGACATCTCTGTTACCACGACAAAACAAGTCCTAGTGGATGTTCATTCTTTTCCTTTTGAGATTATAAGCTTAAGATTTCTAAGATTATAATTGGGTCTGAGTTTTTTTGGTATAAATTGGGTTTTATTCTATGAAGTATTCTTTTTGTTTGTAAAAACAAATAAAAATAAAGTAAGAGATGGTAATTTCATTCAATGTCTCATTTTACATAATTTTAAATCATCATTCCCTCTTGGTGAGGTAGGATTCGTGATGTCATACTTTATAGTATCAAATTGAATTTTTTTTTAACTTAAACTTATTTGTTTTATAAAATTTTAAATATTACACGTGATTGACTTTAACCTACTTAAATACTAAATTTTTATTTTCCTCCTCAATTGTTGATATCGGCGCTAACTTTGTTGTTTTGTTATTATCAATGTGCGTCGTCCCTGTTTAAGTTTTTTTTTTTTTTTTTTACCCAATAGTATTTATCTCTTTGAGGCAAGTTGGATTATCTGATAATCTCCCAAGTCACCTATGAGACTAATTCAGAGTACAGATCGGGTCAAAAATAAAAATATTTAAACTCCTGTTAAAAGTGACATGTGGAAATCGAATCTAAACTCTTTCTTTACTACCTTACTTAGCTCCACACGAGTATTTCACATGTATCATACAACAAAAATATATAAAGCTATTTATACAATACAAATTTTATGACATTCTATTGTTTGATTCATAAAATTAAAATAGAACGAAATAAAATTTATTCTTATAAGTAAGATGTTGCAACCACAAGATAGCCCATCAAAGAAATAATTAGATTGATATCAATTAGGATTAATTGTATTTATTGTACGTAATCAATTAGAATAAGTTTGATATTAGCATTTATTGTAGTCATCATTTTATTTCATATCCTTTTGGTAAAACGCAAGTTGGCTAATGAAATGAACAACAAAAGCAATAATTTATTCGAGTACCAGCCTTTATGTGTTTACTCATTTGAGTTTTGATTTTTCATCAATTAATAACTTAATAAATAAAAATTACATGAACTAGCTTTTCATGAAAAAAGACCAATACCTTGATAAAATAAAATTAAAAGGACCAAACTCAAATGAGTGAAAAACATATAAGGATTAATTTTTAACAATAGGGACAAAAACCCAAATTAATGAAAATATAGACACCGATACTAAAAAAATTACAGAAACCCAAACTTATGTAAAAAATGGACGCTAAAATTATTCCAAGAAAAGCTTGACACAATGAAAAATTTGCAATTGTCAAAAATTCATACCATTCGAAAGGATAATTTGAATTTTGGTGTAAAAGGCTCATAGATGTAGGGAACTAACAATTTGAATGATATATCCAAATCTATTCCTTCATGACTGAGAAATTCTTACAGTCTCAACAAACAAAATAAATATTACTAATATAAGAATAAGAAATAGTATATGGCTTTAATGTTTCTAAAGTGAATGTAGATAAGTTATATCTACCTTTGCTCCCAAAATGACGTTGTTTTGGTTTAAAAAATTATAATGAAAAAGACAATTACAACCCTGAAATAAATTATAATTACAACCTTGATTTCCGTCTCAAAATGATGTCGTTTTGGGCTCAATGTAAATAAGTTATCTACGTTGACTGTAGAAAAAGCAAATTCATAGTATATATAGTATTATCCATTCAGGAGGAAAGGAACAAACTGTAATTTTCGTATCAAAATAGGTACTATCCATAAAAAGTCGTGTTATACTTTTGTTATTTCTATTAATTTGGTGTGAACGTGTCTTCTTCTAGGAAAAAACAATCCCTTAATTATTAAAGTTTGTATGAACTTGTGAATTTTAGAATAGAATTGAAATGAATCTCGAAATTCATTAACAAAAACTGTATTATGACAACCAAGAATCTCAAGAGTTAAATAATAACGACATTTTAGAAGTATATTAGTTAAGTTTTCGATTAACAGATTGAAGAAACAATATATTATATGGTAATACATAAAAGTTAATTACATTGAATTTTCCCTTTCATTTCGATACATATACTAAATTTAGCGGTGGCAATATGAGTTGAGCTCGACGAATTAATCCGTCAACATGCCAAAACAGGACGGGTTGGGTTGAGATTTTCAACCAACCAACTCACTTCAACTCGCCCCGCCTAGAAGTGGGTCAAAACGGATTCAACCCGTCGCGGGGCGGGTTGACCCTCCAGGTTATAATTTTGTTTTTATAATTAGGTAATATTTCATTTGTCATTAAATTTTTGTGATATCTAATTTTTTTTTATCTTAGTACTTCTTAGAAAAAAATAAAGAATAACTATTTTATTTATGACAAATGTTATCTATATATGGAGACAACTGAGTTCCTAAAGAATATTTGACAAATATTAATATAAATTTAAGATTAAGACTGAAAAAAATTAAGAGAAGTGTGAAATAAAATAAATAATATTAGAAAATTCATAAAATATAATTTATTTTTGAATTTTAATTATTTTTTTTAATTGGCGAGTTGGTGGGTTGACCCGCCAACCAGTCATAAAACGGGATGGGTTCATTTTTTTAGCCCATATTTAATGGCGGGCCAACCCGCCCCGCCCCATTTTTGGCAGGTTGGTGGCGAGTTGGGACGGGCCATCCCAAATTGCCACCCATGTCTAAACTTTTTCTAGATTTATTGATTTGAAATTCACAATATCATTAATTATGAGTTCTCAAATAAATAGAAATGAAAATTTTCTATCATTTTTCTGTTAGAGCTAAGTCTTATCCAACCACTCAAGTTTTTGGGTTGAATTGATTTTTTATATGGTTTCAGAGACTCTGACCAAATAGTCACAAGTTCAATTCTCACCGTCTCTATTCTTTTAATAAAAATAATTAATTATTGTGGACTTTCTTAACATAGATACACTGACCTGATATATTTTCACTCTTCAAGCCCAATAGACTAAATTATTCACCCTCTGACCAAACTATACACTAATTTTGTGAAAGATCAAGTTGATCGGACTTCATTATGCTGGTGTCTATAAATAGACTAATAAAACAAACTATATAAAGTTGTTGTACATAAAAATAAACTAATCATATTTACAAAATTCAAACTGATCTTATCAGTAAACTAACAAACTAATCTTGCCGAGAAATATGTACATGGCTGTTAGAAATACAAAATTCATATCTATGAGCAACAGCAACTGATATGGATATGGGCATATGGCTTAGTAATGTGGATTATGCACTGTAATATAAATTCGGAATTAACCAATAAAATGTGATGATATTTTTGGTATTTACACCTTCAATTTTATTTATTTTAAACATGATAATAATTTAATTTTGATATAAAAAAATTTTATTATCATGTAAGCATAATGTGTCTCCGGGACACAATTAGGTAAGTAATTAAAGTACCTATTTAATATTAAAGTTTAAGGGATAGATTATTTAATATTTATAACATATCCCAAAGTTTAAAATCACAATAATATACTATTGAAAGAGACAATTTTAATACCCCAAACCTAATTAATGTCACACTAAACTATTATAGAAATCAAATTATGGTAGCTTATTTAGTGCATGGAAGCTGAGCATGAGGGAGTGAGAGCATGTGTTTCATCCTCCCCAGTACCATCTTTATAAGGGATTTAAAGCCTTAATCCTGAATCCGCTCCTAACAGAATTGCCTCCCGCAAAGAATACCTGTGATTTATCCGCACAAACAAAAATATGAATTTAATTTTAATCTTTTCTCTCTCTTTCTATTTTCTGCACCAAAATTAACTGAATTTTTTTTTCCCAGAAATATATCAAGACACATGACAAAACCAATATCCAGAATCTGACCCATGCAAACCCAATTTTAACATATACACAGTATACACTTGGACACATGACACATCATGGTTGGCTTACAAGATATATCATATCAATGGCGAAGCCACATGTAACTTGGTGCGACCTTGACTAAATTTTAACAAATTGTACTTATTATATATAATTATATAATTAATTATAATTTGGTCCGAATTAAAATTGTAATTTGGCCCGGGCTAAAATTTTAAAAAAAATTGGTAAGAGATTTGGGTAAGTTATATTAGGTTATGTGTTCAATTTTTACTTGTATAAAAAATAAAATATTTTTAGTAAAATTAAAAAAATATTTAATAAAATTATAAATGGGAAATATGCTCAATATCATTTGATTCAATAGTTGACCCAGCCTCTTGTTGTTTGACGAAACCCTCCACTTCAATTGGTATTTTTTCACGAAAAGCAAACATGAGATAATTGTCCCGAATTCAAGTTTGTTCCTAGCCTATATGGAACAGATAGCAACATATATACATATGGATTTACTTTATGTTGAATGCTGACAGAGTATATTCCCACTAAGGATTCTAGTCTGGTTCAACAGACAGTAGGTGGTGCACTGTAACATAAGATAGGTTTAATAAGTGCTGGTTATAAATTCATGGATTTTAACAAATTCAAACTTTTCTTCTAGTTGTGGTTGCCTCCATTACTTTCAAGTGTGCAAGTTGAATTGTTTGCTATGTTTTGACTGACTGATAACGTATATTTTGTTATACTTATTTATTACTCTTGGTTAATATTTTTAGGATTTATTTGAGTTAAATAAAGGTCTTTTGGGTCAAATTAGAATTCTAAATTTTAATTGGGTTTAATTGATTTTCATCAGAATTTTCTGATTGACTCTGTTCTTATTGCGTTTTTCAGCTAACAGAAAGGGCTACAATCTCTATTTCATCCACTGAAGCCCAATTCAGACAGGAATATGGTCAAAACTTGAGCCCAAGATGGACGTGTTTTGCTGGAAATTTATTTTAACGTTTGGACTTGTAAATTAAATTAGAACCCAATGTGTTTAGGGGCCAAGACCATGTTTTAATGTTTTATTTTATTTTGGGTTGGATTTATAGAGCCCAAAGTCCATATTGATTACGGGTTAAAAGGGCAAGAGTAGAGACCCTGTGGATCATCTTTCGTTTGAATTTGAATTTTAAAATTTAGAAATTAATATAATTTTCGTCTTTTTGCTCTCTTCTTTTCTTTAATCAACCCAAGGGTTGAGGATTGCATGGTTGAATCTTGAGGACCTGCGCCTCATTTTGAACCCAATTCAATTTTCTTTCCAACTCGATTTGACATCGCACGATTGTGAGTGTCCAATCTGAGATACGCGATTGTATTCTTGGGAAAAAGATTAACCATTAGATTTAATTGTTACGTTGACTAACCCAATGAACTCAATTCGAATGGGTTGATACTCCGCGACTGCGCGAGTAGACGCGTTGTATTCGACCAAACGCTAGGCGATCGTCTAGATAGGGGTTTCTAAGCGAATGCAGGGATTCCAATTCGATTAGGGTCAACCACGATTTGGTAATTATTTGTCCAATGATGGATATCCTTGGAATCCTAATTCTTCGATTGGTTGCTTTTAATTTGATTATTCTCGTTTGTTATTTTATTTTTCATTTTCGTTTAAATATACAATCATATTAATACCCCCCATTTTAGTTTCCATTTTTCTTTAGTTTCCGTTTCTCCTTAGTTTCTCTTTTATTTAGTTCCCATTTTTATTTGGTTTCTATTTTTATTTAGTTCTTGTTTCATTTAGTTTCTGTTTCATTTAGTTTCCATTTTCATTTGGTTTCCATTTTATTTTTTTTATTTTTTTATAACTGAGCAATTAAGTTCCTTGCAAACTCCTTGAGCTATGAAGCACCGACACTTCAAAAACCCTGACGTGTCGTGTCCGACACTTTTCGACACTCCGACACTCCCCAACACTTCTACGCACGTTGTAAAAACTCAAAAAAAGATTCAAAAGTTGCGTTGCGTTGAGTTTTAATTCTAACTATTAGATTCATTGGATTACTATTATCATTTTATTGAATTTAATATAAATATTTGTGATATATTATGTTTCTTTGCAAAATTAATGGGTATTATAAATTTAGCTTTATTTTTTTGTTAAATTATTGAATATTAAATATAATATACGCAACATAAATTAAAAATATTATTTAATATCAAAATGTGTCCTAACGTGTCGAAATCTAATATTTTGTAGAATTAACGTATCGGAGTGTCGTGTCGTGTCTTGTGTCCCGTGTCGGTATCGGTGCTACATAGCTCCTTGAGAGACGACTCAGGTTGACGCTTTACTATAAATTTTAATAAACCTGATTTAATTAATTTGCGCGAGTTCGACAGCTCGCGTCACTGGCTGAAGAAGAATTTATATTAAATTTGGCAGCTGAAGTTTCACCTGCATACATATCAATTATGTTTAATGTACTACTATGTAGTTTTGTTTTTAATTTGGTTTTCTTCAAGCCCACGAATAAAAATGAACGTAGGGTAACCATCTACTTCATTCGCTGGAAAGAGAAGCATTTCAGAGAAAGCCAAAGCACAAAGTTAAAAATCCCCAAAACAATAAAAAAATTTGACGAGAGCTGGATATTCGTATTTTCGTCGGCTTTTTTACCCTTATAACCTTTTATTAATAATTAATTACCAAATTGACCCTCATTATAAACTATTTCAAAAATTTAACCTCCCCAACAAACATAACACCGATCTGCCCCTGTTTGACCGTTGACCACCAAGTTTACCCGGGTACACCCCTCCCTACCCGGGTATTTTTTGAAATTTTATGCCTACCCGGGTAGGAAGGGGTGTACCCGAGTAGAGTTCTTGAATTTGAAAAAATAGTTGAATTATTTACCCGGGTACACAGGGGTGTACCCGGGTAAATCTCCACCAGAAATAGTGCAGTTATAGCCCTCGAGCACTTCATACACAATAGGAGACACAACCTGGTCGTACAGTTCTTTCTGTTGAGAGGTAGGACCAAACACCTAGGGCAAAAATAAACCAAAATCAGGATAATTGCATGGGACAATTTTATCTGAATAACATAAAACAAGTAAGGTCTTCTTTATTCATGATTACGATAGATAGAGAGTGAGGTAAGGCGTAAGAGAGTTAGTTCAAAATGTCATAATTAAAAAAGTTCAAATTCGATATTCCATTTCTTGAATATTACTATCTTCTGGAAACCTGAATGCAGAATCAATAAATATATATATCCTAAGTTGAGTCATCACATGTAAAAGTTATTCAATTAACAAGAATAATTTCTTCGATTTTCCAGATGGCAGAATGAAAACAAGACCATATAATTGGATTCATTTTAACACCCAATTCCACAATTAAAAACAAGCATAAAACCTTGTCAAATGCAAAGGTTCTATCGATCTGCTTGTTGGCTATATTATTCTGGACAGCTAAAACTTCCCTCCGTCCCTCGTTACACGAAATCACAGCAGGCGTATGTACCCTCATTTCATCTTCAAATGAGGTTTAATGTGTTCTGTTGGAACGGAATTTCACGTGAGAAATCGTCAAGTCAAAGACTACACTACACTGCACAACCAAATGAGGTTCTAGTGTGTTCTGTTGTCGGCCTTCACGGTTTCTAGTGTGTTTTGACAGAGATTTACCCGGGTACACCCCTACCTACCCAGGTAAATAATTCAAACATTTTCCCAGATTGAAGAACTCTACCCGGGCACACCCATTCCTACCCGGGTAGGCATAAAATTTCAAAAAATACTCGGGTAGGGAGAGGTGTACCCGGGTAAGCTTGGTGGTCAACGGTCAAACAGGGGCAGATCGGTGTTATGTTTGTTGGGGAGGTTAAATTTTTGAAATAGTTTATATAATAAGGGTCAATTTGGTAATTAATTATTAATAAAAGGTTATAAGGGTCAAAAAGCCTATTTTCGTCACGAGGAGTGTCTAAAAAATCAATCACCAAGAGAAAGATGGATGTTTTATGAGAACCCTCAATGCAGATTTGGTTTAAAAAAAGTAACAGTAGGAAAAATTGTATATTCAAACAAGGACAGAGTTCCAAAAGAGCATATGATGGCTGATGTCAAGCAAGAAGATAATTTATTTTTTCTTGTCAAGCATCAGAGAATCAAAAGATTGAAACTTAGTTCATTGGTAAAGTTGTACAATCACGACTCACAATACAAATATTTTTTGTGGGCTTGACACCTTAGCAAAAATACCTGTAAAGATGAAAAATGGTTACACTAGTAACATCTAAAAGGGAACAAATGTTGTTCATTGTTCAAAACAAAAAAAGGGGAACAAGGCCTTTCACAACAACAACAAAAGACAAACAAAACAAAAGGTACAACAAATATTACAGCTGTTCTTCGCCAACAAATGATATAACTTGTTTGCTTCATTGCAATATCAATTATGTTTGCAGAACACTCGTACATTATGTTGAAGAACGTAAAGGGAAATCAAAGCATTTGGTTTTATCTACTAAGCAGTTACATGAGATACTTGTCAGATCTATAAATGCCAAGACAATCAAGGAAACATAGAAAATCTTTGAAGGAGAATAACAAGGACCAGACAAGGTAGAAGAGAAGGTATTTTGAGAGCATGGAAGTTAGATCAATATGAATCAGGCTTGAACTAAGCATGGAGGGAAGCAAGCTTCTGTGTCAATCCATCCACTGTCTCTTCATTGTCCTCATTAATTAGCTCCTCCTAATACAAAAGGAATACAAGTCCATGAATAAATATGCCAGAAATGTATTTCGTTGAGTACAAATTTGAATGTAAACATCAGAGATCATTTCAAGGCAGATGTCGATTATGCATATACTTACAATTGTCAATGCATATGATACGACTTCATATAATAGCAGAGAAATGTTTCACAGGCTTGTGTGCCAAACTCACCTGTGAACAGACATTAATAATTTGGATCAAAATTTAAAACCCATGAGGGTAATAATAAAATTTAAAACAACATATAACCTCCAAAAGAACAAGACAAAAGGTTGTTCTTCAGTGTGCAAGTTGAAAAACCAGTATTTGAACAGGTTCACCTAGTTTGGGACTAGTAAATACTATTAAGACTTTAAAACTAACGCAAATAAAACAAGCATTCCAGTGTTTTGCTAATGCAGGTTCTACTTCTGTACATAACCTTAGCTTACAGAACTTATATTCAAAAATTTATGTTGAACTTATAGCTATTTTAACATCTAACTAGACAAGGAATTGACAATGTTATGGGAATTGCTTACAATAATAAAAATGTAAAGATGTCAGAAATTCCAAATTATACACTCACATCAATAATATACGAAATTATTGATGAAGAAAGCAATTAGCTTACCCTACGCTTTTCCAAAACCTTAGAAAGAGCCTCTGTCACATTTTGAGCCTTGAATTGCTGGATATAAAAGAAACATTTTTGTGGTCATTGTTTTGTTTCTGCCTGCACTACCAATTATTCCAGATATGAACTAAACCAATCTGAGATGCTATTGCTACCTCAAAATAATAATTTGCTATAGAATTAAGTAAGTCACACTACCTGAACCCGTAGAAAACAATGTGTAAATGAAATTTTATCCATCACTGATGGAATTAGATAACTAAACTCCATGGTTACCCATTCTGCAGTTTGCCCCTACAGAAGGATCAATTAAAACTTGCATCAACAACAAGAAAACAGGCAAGATGGCAAGTACAAAAATATTATAGAAGCAAAAAAAAAAAAAAAACCAGAGAATTTACAAATTGTGCCATTCAAAATGCAGATATTGAGGAATAGCTTACCATCTAGACAGACTATTGACAAGTTGTGCATATTCATCATTGACTACATTGCCTTATGTAAAAATCCTCCTCTGCATGGACAAAAATCCTCTCTAAAGATACAAAAATATAATTTTACCAGAACATTAGTGGTTTTAGGATTCTGGTTCTATAATATTGGGGTTTTGCTTCAGATATCATGTTGTATAGAAGCTAGCTACAAATCCTACAGCCTTATGAAGTTGAATTCAGGAGCAGACCCCCCTTATAGTTTTTACTGTTGAAAAATTCTTATCCTTCCCTTTTATTTTTTAATTACGTTGTACCAACATAAATCGCCTGACTTCAGTCTCCTCACTTGTCCGTCATTGTGGATTCTATATACCACCTTCAGCTTCGACCAGGTTAAGTCTGAGATGGTCAAGTTTGAAGAAGTGTTATCTTTCTAGATGGATTTTGTGAAATGAAAATTTTAAGAAAATATAAAAGGGTTGAACACATATTCCTGAAAATAAAATAAAATAATCATAACATAGAATAAAACAACAAAGCAAGCATCACAACTCAAGTCAAAGAAACAACTGAGAACGATGATGTGTGTTTCATTACCTCACCTCTCACCGTAAACAATGCTTTTGTTCACTGATGCTTGAATTGGGTTTCAAACGAGATTGAAAAAGAGTATATCAAGCCCAACATGCATAAGCACTTGCATGACTCATTAGTCTGTAGAGGAGAGATCAGTAGAGGATGGGATACTTGAATCTTGTGTGCTTCCTGCTTAAAATGCGCACGAGATCTATTTAGAGGAGAGAGTCTCACTTTACACGAATAGAAAGGGTCATTTTCGTCTAAGTCATCGCACTTAATTTTTCACTTTGTTGGTCATATGAAAATACCACCTTCCAGGTGGTATTACTAAAAAGTAATTTTGAACTCAATTTCCACACAATTCACAATTCATGGGGAAATAATTTTACTGCCATTATTTCTTTAAAACTTGTACCAAACATAGTATTATTGAATACCCACCCTCACTTACCCAGCAATCCCAAAAGAATTCACCTACCAAACACCCCCTTAAGTCTTGACATTTTTCGGGTTCTCTCTCTATCTCTTATACATTTTAATATCTTGTGTCCTTATATTTAGTGGTATACCTCTGCATGTTGTGCCTAATCCATGCACATTCAAGCTCTTCAACGATTAAAAGTCTTTTTAGGAATATATTTTTCCATATTGAAATTTCACGTGACTTCATTAATATGTGGTATATTTGTATTTATTTATCATTTTATAAATATTCTCTAATTCATGTCTATGAAAAAAAATAGTCTTTTCACATCCTACAATAACTTTGCCCAACTCAGTATTTTTCCAATATTGGAACACCATCACCACGCACCAACCAACCACACCCTTTTGCGCAAAATCCAACCTCATACTGAACCTTATATAGCCAAATTTTAGTATTAGTTGTTGCATGAGCAATTGGATCTGCGGAAGAGTTTAGACCATTGTGGTTTGGGATACAAACGGATCATCATCATTTTACAGATTTACCTCTTGATGCGCAGATGTCATGCAGAATTTCCCCATATATGATTCCTTTTCACGAATGCTCATCTCAATGCTGTAACACGAACAAACTCCTTGAGGCTGGACAGTGACAGATCTTCCAGACTATCTCTCGAGAGGGAAGGAAAAGTGTGTGGTCACTTTTCATATCTGAGCTTACCTCTTCTGTTCAATGACCTAGGAGGCTGATGACTTAAGTGGTAGTATTTATAAGGGTTCTAAGAAATCTTATCCCTAAACTCATTGGGCCCTAGGTTTCTTGGGCTCTTATCATACTCTTAATCCATTTGAGCTTTAGTAAAAGAGCACAAATCCAACAGTTGCATCCTAAACTTCTACTACCTAAAAGGGAAACACGACACACTATTTTTGCCCCTTCATTGGAATTTTAACAATTGGTGTCCTCATCACTTTTTATAGAGACTGGTCTTTGAAGAGGTTGGTCTTTGAAGGAAGCACATGTAGAACCCGCCAAATGAATTTTTTAATATCAATCGGTATACGAAGTTCTAACAAATTCGATTAATTCAATTTTGGATTTGAGCCTCTTCATCCTCCTTAGGAATTATGATTCTCGAAATCAAATCCACTACTCAACGAATTTAAACTTTACCTTAAGGGTATTTAGTAGCCAAACCTTCAAACACTAAGAACTTATAAGTGATGAGGAATCCAAGTGTAAGTGGGTAAAGTCTCATATTGATTGAGAATAAACTGAGTGAGTACCATATAAGTGGAATGACTCATACATCTAATGTTTTAAGATTTTGGATTTGATTGTGGTGTCTAAACTCATTTAATATCATTGATCATTTAGCCCATAAATGACAATCTTTCCCCACCATGAACTCCTCTGTCGGCCTAACAAAAAGTTACCAACTATTCACCCTCCACAATCACAAGGATAGTAAGGGAATTGGATGAGATGTTTAGTCGGATCATAAGACCTGTTAAAATCAAAGTATAGGGTTAAGAGACATCACATCATTGACCTAAAATCAAGTGGTCTCTCTATTGCATTTAGTTGACATAATAGTCTAGTGAAGTCCAAGATCTTTCTTTGATCGGCCTCAAGAGCATCTTCTTTTCGGGGAGCATGGTGGTTCATAGGAACCTAAGGTTGGTGATCAATATAAATGGACCTATTTATACATATGGACTTAGTCCCGCACATTTATAATATAGGATTGCCACGTTGGCAACAGATCATGAATCATAAATGAGCAAGACTAGTCCCGCATGCATTTCATGCATGACTTTTTGGAATGTGATCCTGGACATTGCATGGTCACGATCGTGCCACGTGAATTGGATCAATAAGTCTTGCATGCTGACCATACGAGACTAGTCCCACACGTTAACCATGCAAATCTTGTATTACTAACACCTTTTTTTGGAAGAAAATAAGGGATTTGAGTTCAACTGAAGAAACCCTGCCTCAAGTACATGAACAAGTGCATAAAATATTTCTTCTTATCTAATAATCTTTATTCAAATACTTCAAGGTTTACATAGATAATACAAGCCAACCATAAGAGTAACTATCCACATCATTTATCCTTTAACAAAGTTGAAATTCAAATAACAAAACAAATAAATTAACTACCAACTACTTAAACAACCCAATAATTCTGAAAATAATAAAATAATAGTAACATTCTCTCCCCCTAAAAATTACTCTTGTCCTCAAGAGTAAGACCAACATCAAGCAATTGAGTCATCTTCAACATCCATGTTTGCTTATCCATTGTTGTTGATTGAAAAATATAATCTAGCCATAACTCTTTCTTTCCTCTTCTCAAAGAGTTGTAGAAGTGAATTTCTCATTAGACCAAAAATTTGGGGTCTTGATTGAGAGGCCTTATTTAATTGAGACACTTTGACCGTATTCAAATTTTTGATATCAATTATAACACTTCGCATAATTGAAATATGATATTGTGAGTTAAATTATGGGTTAGAAGGATTAAATAGTGAAAATCCTATGATTCTGGTCAAAATACCAATTAAGGGTAAAATGATAATTTGACAAATATGAAACACTAACCTGTGAAATGGTATAATTAGACATAATTTAATGAAAATAATGAAGGAATTGGATTCAGAACAAAATTTGGAGTGGACAAACACTTTTTGAGAAAATTGATGAATAGTGATTTTTACCGGATAAAATACTACGGTTCAATTCTACCTGGAAACTAAAAGATGAGATTACTGTTATGGGGTATTTGGTAGGAGGTGGAAAAAAATTCCTAGGAAAATGGGGTGGGAAAAATTATTTGCCTATGTTTGGTAAGAGGTGAAGTAAAAGTATTGTTAGGAAAAAAAATTTCCATCATTTGTTTTTATTCATAAAATGATTATGGAAGATTACCATTGATGGAGTAGAATTAATTTTTTCCCATGTGGTGGGAAAATTAACACACAGCATCAGTAAAATTATCCCAACATCCTAGAAAAAATTTTGGCCTACCAAACACCTTTTAGTAACTTATTTGGAAAAAAAAATTTCTCATCATATTCTTGAAAATTATTTTTTTCCGATAATTTTTTTTCTCCTTTATCAAACGCCCCCATATAGCAATTGATATATGTTGCAAGGGGTATTTAGAACCATGAAAAATGATTATTGAAATTATTTGTTGAATTTTGATAATTTTGGGGAAGCATGTCGAAAGTATATAATTAGGGGTAAAATCGTAATTTCATCAAATTTTCGAAAAACTTTAGATTCATCTATTAAAATAAATTTAATGAATTTTGGTGAATGTTAAAATATTGATTAAATGATTGATTCATGAGTTAATTGGAGTTTAATGTGTTAGTGAATAGGTTTAAGTGGAAATTACATATGTGGGCCCACTCCCACTTAAGTGATATAAGAATACATGTTAAAAATCATATTTTTACTCATCTTCCTCCCTCCTTCATGCCACAATCGTGTTGACTCCATTTTTGAAGACAAAAGGAAAGCTTGAAACCCTAAGTTCATTTCTAGACATTTTTAGGCAAAACTTTAAACTACAAACTTATTCCCCTTGATCTTGTGAACACTTCTTCTTCTTTATAAACCTTCTAAAAACACTTGTGTAAGGAGATCATAGCATGAGAAAGCCACAAAAATTTGAGGAGTTCTTGAGTGTTTATGGTTGTTTGGCTTGCTTGAAGGCTTAAAGCCTCATCCTTGGAAGTCTAGGAATCCATTTGTGGTAAGCCTTCCAATTTTTCATTAAGCTTCAGGATGGATCAAATTTTGAGTTGTATTCTTGAGTATGTTCATGGTGTGGCTGTTTAGAAAAGTGTAATGGTATTGCTCCTTTGTAATATAATGCTAACATTGATGAGTAATGGGTGGAAAACAAATAAAAATGTAAGGCATTTGTTGATGACACTTAGACAAAAAAAATTATTGATGGAAAATGGTTGAATTTGTGAGGTAACTTAATAATGGAATGAGATATTGAGTGTTGGTTGTTGGAGCGATTTAATAATGGAGTTGGATGAAGGTGAATGCATGTTAAAGCAAGAAAAATTCCCTAGCTATGTTGGATGATACCCCTAAGCCATATGATTGAAATAAAGGGAAATTGAAGTGAAATGTATTGTGGCTTGATGGATGGTGTGTGGGTGTTATGGTTACTTGATTGATGCGCTTAATTTATGATTGAAATGTGTTTATCTTGAAAAATCTCCTTGGACCTTTGTGATGTGCCTCTCGGCCTTGTGACAAAAATGGTGAAGCAATGTGGTGTAAACTACTATGAAGTAATCATGGATGGTCATGGAAATGTTGGAAGTTAATAGAATTACTAGATTAGTTGAATGTAATTAAGACACAAAAGTTCTTAATTTTGGGAGTGATGGCTGAAAGCTTAAATGTTTAGGGGAAGGTGTTATGTTATTTTGTTCTTGACTTGTTGGACAAGTTAATGATGGTCATATGTTGCATGATAATGTAGGTTGAAGCTTGTGGATCCTATGTTGGAGGATTGAGCTTGGAGCTTCTCATTGATAGCAATTGGATCCTTGATATTCGAGAATTTGGTAAGTCATTGGAATTGAATTTCTATATATTTGCAATTGTGAATAATCATTGAATTGATGGAAAATGATAATTGGAAAAATTACCTTGTATAGATGACTTGGTATAAATTGTGTTAAGGATTGCTTGTTTAGCATTGAGGGCTTGGCAAGGAAGAATTTGCAAAGAGGTAAACTTATGTGTCTTGGGGTTAATCTCTCTTATGCTCCACCATGTCCATTGGGATTGGTTGGAATTTGTGACTTGTGATAATGTTTAATAAATTATGCCCATGCATTTGAACATGTTGTGTGTAATATGAATATTGCTTGTAAGGCCTGAGTGCATGTTTCTCTGATTAGTAGAAAATTGTGAGGACTTCCACCGGATAGGTCTCCATGTAGAAAGTTCCGGTTAACGCTATGTCTTAGAGTTGTTAACGCTCTAGGAATGTCTTAGAAGTTATATGATGGTGTCCTTGAACGATATCCCTGAGTAGATGTTCTCGGATTTGTGCCCAGTTGATTGTATGATTGTAGGATGTACTATATGAATATTATCTCTGCTTGCACATTTGAGTGAGTCATTGGGTAGAGTGACCTTCTAGGGCCCGTGGTTATCGAGATTGTTAAATCTCACCCCACATTTTGGGTATCCATATTTTTTTTTTGGTACATTGTTAGGAGGTATCCCCATTCAACCTTCTCCGGGCACCATGCCCTCGGGGTACGGCCCGTTTGGGCTAGCCCCTCATTGTAACAGTGGGTGCACTAAGCTTCGCAACCGGAGAAAGGACGAGACTAATCCCCCAACCGAAGATTTTTAGCTTATCCTCTGGCCCCCAAAGATTTTCCAAGAAACTGCTTGAGGCAGGGTTTGATCCCTGCACAGGAGCTTTGAGCAAGAAGCCCACACAGAGTTAATTTTGGAATGCATTATGCGTAGAGGATATTTTTATATTTTTTGGGACTACATATTGTGTGTTAGACTTAGTGCATGAATATTTGGCATAGCATGATTTGATGTATACCATGCATAGGATTTGTTCATGTATTATTTTGGGTTAAATCTAATTGTTGTGGATCATTTAGTATTTTGTATAAAGGTGTAATGGTTAAATTTGTTAGTTGATATAAATGTAATTGAATATATTGAGGATATTGGCATGTAAGATTTGATGTATGTGATGAAAGAGTCTTAGGCCTATTTTAGCATAATGTGGTATAATGATGTTGAATGCATGAATGTAGACAATGTGATTGTAATGGAAATGATAGAGGGTGGGTTAAGAATAATGAATAAATGTGATAAAAGGTAACTTACAACCCAAGTAATTGTAGAGAATAAATTGTGAATTGAGTGATGAACATATAATGGATTAATGTTGAGGATATAAATGCACCAAGGTTTGTTGGGCCTTTGGATGTCATTCCAATATCAATTAGGTACAATTAAAATAGGAGTAAATACCCTTTTTGGTCCTCAGTAAATTTCACGATATCCGTTTTAGTCCCTTGCAAATAAAAAGGCCCATCGTGGTCCCTAAAAAATTCAAAATGGACCCCTTTTAGGTGATGTTTGGATCAGCTTTTTCCAAAACAAAAGTTACTTTTTTTTTATAAAAAAAAAAGGGCTTCTGACATTTTTATCTTGTTTGGTTAATGACTTTTAAAAAAAGTAAAAGTTACTGAAAAAGTCAAAATTTAACTTTTTTTAAAAGCTACAAATTTTAACTTTAAGGAAAAGGAGAAGCAAAAGTTGTCGGACCATTTCTGTTGGACGCATTCTACCCCTCATTTTTGGACACCTTCCACTGTTTCTCCTTTTCCATCTTCGTTTCCATCTTCAAGTTCAGACACTTCTCATTGTGGGCTTCTCGTTGGATATCTTTCAATTAAAGAATCAAACATAATTTAATTTTTTTTTTTTGGTCTTGTACTGTTTTAGGTATCCATCTTTCAAATAAAAATTAATGGCAGGAAGAATGAGCATAATTTTAGAACCTTTTCAAACAGCTTCATAAGAGAAACAAGAAGAGCATAGTTAATTTGCGGTTCTTCTTTTAGTTATTTTTTTTTGGTGCGCTCACTCTGTGGAATCTTCAACCCCTATTCCATCGTGTATAATCGACCTAATTCCCCCGCCCCCCCCCCCCACCCCCAAAAAAAAATTGTTAATAAAAAATAATGATGATGACAAAAACAATCAAAATAGGTATCAATCTAATATATATAGAAATCAAAGATAATTACAGTAATGAGCAACGAGATGTTCGTGCATTTGCAATTCATCGGTGCGTTGAAGGTGTGGTACAAGCTGCCTTCGCGGGATCGTTCTCGTTCGCCATCCCTATTCTCAAAGAAACTCAGAACAATATTGCAACACCCACGATGTCGTTTGTTTACTTTAGGGCATAGTAGTTATTTTATATTTAAAAAGTGCTTTTTTGTTTTAACATCCAAATGATACTTTTACTTAAAAATACTTTTCCAATATTACATCCAAACACAAAATAACTTTAACTTTTAAAAAAAGTTCTTTTAAAAAAAGTAACTCATAAAAAGTTCTTTTTCCAAAAGCTTATCCAAACGGGCCCTTAGTCCTTTTGAGGACTAATATGGATTTTTTTTGAATTTGTGAGGGACCACGATTTCAACTAAATGGGTCCATTTTGAATTTCTTAGGGACCACGATGAGCCTTTTTATTTTCTAGGGACTAAAGCGGGCATCGTAAAATTTGCTGAGGATCAAAAAGGGTATTTACTCTTAAAATAAAGAGGATTAGTTGTAGAAACAAATATATCCTACCAAAAATTCCAGAAAACAGTTAGGTTTTCACCCTAACTTTGGAGATCGATATCTCCCTCAATTCTCCATAAAATGAGGTGCGTGGCCCACCAATTTAAAGCTTAGGATGTCCTCTATTATGTTCTAATTTGGGATGATTCTAAGTTGTGGTTCGTTCCCTAGGTCGATTTGAGTCAAGACTGTTCGAAACTGGCAAATGAGTGGTGCTTTCGGTTTGCCCACTTTTAAATTCAATATCTCCCTCATTTCTCACCCAATTTAAGTTTATGATAAATAAAATTGAAGGTCTAGGTGTCTAATATATCTTATGAAAATTTGAGAGCAGTTGAATTAGTATAACTCCTGTAGTGACAGAAATCGTGAGGGAACTTGGTGAACCCGGAACTGCAATGTTGGCAGTTTTGAACGCATGACTTACGACGATCATACCTGGGGCTATACAACTCCAATTGAGGCGTGTGATACCTCGTTGGAAAGCTAGAAGAGTATAGTTTAACATATCAAAAATTGGTTCTTTTTGGTAGGGTGAATCGTGTGCAGTGTTAATAAAACTGGAGGTACCTCAAATCTGAAAAATGTGAAAGTGAGTATTTAAGCTTTGTTGGTTTATGGGAATCACTTGGCAACCTTTGATAGACATTATATGATATTAAAGCATTAGAAATTATTATTTCGCAATTATTTAATTGTTATGATCATGGGTTGTTAATTGTGTAATACGATGGTTTTAAATCGTAAACATTATCAAAAGAAAAAGTTTTCTCGTATTTTTAAATGAACTATCATGATTGTAACTGTGTTTAATATCATATGTGATGATAACACACCAGTCGATAATGGGGTGTTACAACAATGGTACTGTTAAGGGGTTTTGCTCATTTGGTAGAGAGAGAAAGAGAAAAATATTTGAGTGTGGAAGCCTTAGGAATGAAATAGAACAATGGAAATGAGAGAGTTTGGTGATTGGTATTAGAGCATCTAGCTGAATAGAGAGTTTGGTGAACACCTCCTTCAATTGAATGAAGAGTGCATGAACTGCATCTTCTAATTTTTCCAACTATTTTTCATAGTGACTGGTGCCTAACTCTAATACACATGTTTTGGAAGAAAATTGGGGATTTGAATTCAACTGAGGGAACCCTGCCTCAGGTACACAAAGAAGTGCACAAAATATTTCTTCTTATCTGATGATCTTTATTCAAATGCTTTAAGGTTGAAATAGATAATACAAGCCAACCATAAGAGTAACTACCCATTAACATTAAATAGTCACCACTGATAATCATCCCCTATCCTCTACCAAAATTGAAATTCAAATAACAAAACAAATAAAATAACTACTATCTACTTAAACAACCCAATAATTCAAAAATAATAAAAACAATAGTAACAATTTGGCAATATACACTGCAAGTCTCACATGGTTGACGTACGAGACTAGTCTCCATGCAGGACTTGTTAGCCATATGATAACTACAAATCACATATGGCTAATTAACGTGTGAGATTAGTCTTATCTAGTTAACGTATGAGATTGGTTGTATTAGTTTGGTTATGTGTTTAAAAAGTTAATTATTTCAGTAATTACATTTTAAAATTGCGCTAATTTATATGCAATTATATGCAATTCTATAATTTATATTAAAAAATTATAAACATTCTCAAATATCTAAAAAAATTGATAACCATTTCAAATATTTTAATATAAAAAATAATAAATCACATATTATTATCTAATAAAGGATCAAACAAAAATATAATGATCGTGATACGGGGCTTCAGGTTCAGTAAATGACATCTCTAACTATAAATCAAATTAAAATTTCTGCATAGTGCATAATTGAGATAATATTAATGTTATAGGTACATAACTTATGTAAGTCAATAAGCAAAAAAAATATTCAAATATGTCAATTATGATTTAAAAAAAAAAACAATTTTGGAAATTTTTATTTTTGGGACCGGGCCGGGTCACTGGTTAATCATCCGAGTCATTGATTTTCATGAAAATCGGTCGGGTCGCACCAGTTCTGATGCATGGCCGGTCCGTTGCTTCAACCGGACCGATTATATGACCGGTTTACCGGTTCCCTGGTCGGTTCGGTTTTATTAACATTCAATAAGAAAAGAATTTATTTTTCTTTCCTAATTTTCTTCCCAAATATCCTTTCTCTCCTCATTCTTTTTTTTTTCTCTCAATCAATTCTCGTTCTTCCTGCGTTTAATCACAATCAACTTTAGTGAGTAATCTTTTTGTTGTAAATAACACCCTCTTATTATGTTTTTGATATTCTTCCTTCTGGGTTTGGAATCTATGATATTCTTATCAGTATGCAACATTTTTGTGGTTTCCATTATTATTATTTTCTACAAACGATTTACGTACATCGTCCAAACACCTGACTAATCAGGTTTGTCTTGATGAGAATATGAATGTGAAGGGAATAATCATTCATGTTGAATTATTCGATTAATTCAAAAATGAAACTTATTTTATTTCATTGATTCTGATTTTGTACACGGTACATAAAAAATTAATATAGAATGAAATAAATCAATGGATCGTAGTTCAACGATATCTTTCATCGGTTATGTGATGTACTCTTACATTAAATCAATAAGACCTCCTTCTAGAACCATATACATTTAATCATAATCATAATTAATGAAAAGAAAAAAGAAAAAATAAGCATTACTTCACTAAAGAATGATTATTCTTAAGTATATATTGAAATAAAATTATAAGCATTACTTCACTAAAGAACGATTATTCTTAAGTATATCATAAGAATAGAGCAATAATATTATCCAAAAAAAAAGAGCAATAATATAATGGATTTAGTGTTTGTCCTTTTAAAGGACAATGAGTTATGTCATTTTAAGTGAGAGAAAGACACAAGTAATAGAAATCATGGGAGAGAAAGTGAGTGCAAGTAATGAAAATCATGGGAGAGAAAGTGAATGATTTTTTTAAATTTAAATTTTAAATAAAAAAATTCTAAGTTATATATTTCTCTCTCTTAAAATGACACAACTATATATCCTTCAAAAGGACAAAATTTTCCCCCTAATATAATCATGATTTTTAAACTTAAGGTTTTAAACATACATAGAAGTGAGAGGATCTATTTTCATCTGACCTTCCTTATCTCCCTCACATTGAATGAATCACAACAGTCTTGCTCACTGTTATGGATCTATCATAAAAGGCCCACATTCTAAAAGGCCTAACAGCTAAGAGGAAAATTAAGGAAAGATTTTCTAGTTATACTAATCTTAATGCGACGGTGGATCAAGAACTAGACCCTCAATATTTCTAAAAGGCCCAAAAGTCTACTCCTATCAGGTAACCTATATATAAATAAAGGGTTAAGACAATCAGGTACACAACTTCTGACCCCTCTTTCTTAGCTGTCACTGTGCACATACCCTATCATTTGGCTATTCCATCGTTATTATAGTGCATAGTGGGTAGCTATTCTCTAAGGTACCTCCCTATAGATACCTAAGAGAAGACATCTAAATCCTATAAAAACATACCAACATATGATTGGACATCTCGATCCTTCTATGATCGAACACTCACTTTCTTTATTATTTTGACAATATTTGTATAGCATACTATTACAAAATTTGATATTATCATTATTTCCTTAATGTCCATGCTATACGAAAACACGTTGGAGATGTAACCCAAAAAAAGCAAAAATGTTTGTGTTCCAAATTATCTCATTGACGCAACCGCCCTGAACAAGATACCTGTAGTTTATCCAAAAAAAAAAATATATCCCTCACCAAAAAAAGAAAAAAAATATATTGAAAATGAACCAATAAAGTTAACAAATTTAGAAGTCAAAATCTAACTCCACCATTGCTTCTTAAGAAAAACAAATGAGACAGGACAGACACGTCACTACAATAATTTCCCAACAAAATTGGGTGGGATTGCAAGACTACTTAAAGGCCCTTTTGGTCATACCCGCTTCCCTTTAACATTAACCTTAGCTATACTCCAAAAGCCATTAGCCAAATTTTCAAAATTTGAACAACTCATTTGCTTGTTGAAATTATCACCTCCAGGCTGGCCTCAAATCCTATATGATGCTGCTGCTCAAAACTCATTCAAACTTTTGACTACCCTTTATCTTTGACTTAAAATCAAATGATGTGACACTTTTCAAGTTTCCATTGCTTTGGATTGTTCCAATATCTGAAAAAATACCCTTTTTTAGCACTAGAGATTTAGTTTGTTCAGAATGCAAACACTTCTTCACCAAAAGAAAACAAATACAAATGGACATATGTTGAACTATAATAGCAGAGATGACAAACCTTTTGTGTAGTATGTAGAAATGCATAAAACAGAAATTATTTAGTAGATAGTTAAATTCAACATAAAACTATACCAAGAAATACTAAAGCTTTGATATAAGTGAGAAATTTCTATGTACAAGAAAGCACACCTTGTATCTTCAATACATCCAATTTCACAGCCCAACAAAGGGAAATATCAAAACAATGACACAGTCATCAAGCCTAATAATGCTAATTGACTTATCAACTAAAAAAGGGATAACTCAACTTTAAAAAAAAAAAAAAGAATAACACATCAACATATTATCACATAAAAAGATATTTTTATTCATGAACTAGCAGCAGAGTCATCATTTTCGTCATAATCAAGTTCATCAAAGAAAGGGTCCTTGAGCAACTCAGCAGCAGAAGGTCTAGCCCTTGGCTGAGCAAGGCACCTCTCAATGAAGGCCTTCACCTCTTGATCTTTCATCTTGGTCAAGGCCTGAGGTCTCACACCTGAAGACACCTTCTTGTATATCTTTGCAACATTGTCACATTCACCATAAGGAATCTCTAGTGTCACCATCTCTAACACACACATTCCAAATGAGTATATGTCCACCATTTCTGTATAGTCCTCTTCATATAACTCCGGAGCCATAAATTCTGGTGTTCCAAGAACTGAATGTGCAGAATGGCTCTTGCCCACAATCGCTGCCAAACCCAAGTCACCAATCTTAACCTAATATACACATGAAAACAAATATGTTACTAATGACAAAAAAAAAAAAAAAAAAAAACTAAAGTTTGATTTTTATTTTTTATTTTGCCAGGCTATATAGGAGCCCCATGAATTGCTAAAGTTTGATAATTAGATCTTAAGCACACATCAAGTGAAAGCAAATTTCATTAAATCATAAGGATTAACATTTTTTTTTTAAAACTTGTCAATCAATAAAACATGTGATTGAAAGAAACTTTAAATTAAAAAAAAAAATACCTGGCCAGTGTTCCCATTGACAAAAACATTACTGCAATTGAGGTCTCTGTGGATGATACAAGGGTCATGCATATGCAAATAATTCAACCCTTCCAAAATCTGCTTAGACCATTTCTTCAGAGCCTTCATGGACACATGTTTGTGCTTCTTCCTATAACCCCTCAAATTCCCACTGGTGCAGACCTCAGTGATGAAATTCAAAGTGCCATGCTGCTCATCCCTCCAAACATTGAAAAAGGCAATGATGTCTTTGCTGCTCAAGCTTCTGAGCAATCTTACTTCAGAGAAAAGCCTATCCACCATGGCAGGGTCATCACTGAATTTCCTGAGCTTCACTTGGTTCCATGCCACCTCTATTCCTTCTTCTTTATCAAATGCCCTATACACTTTTTTCACAGCACCAGATCCTAGTAGCTCACTGTATCTGCCATATCTTCCACTGGGATTAACTTCAACAAATGGTTCTGAGTCTTTGTGAGATGAATCAGGTTTAGCACTTGGCATCTAGTACCAAAACATGGATCAGAACACCATCAAAATCAAATCTAATTAGGGTAAAAAAAAAAAAAACACTCTCAGTTAAACCGACTAACAAGTGTTGGATAGAGACAATCTTTGTACGCAGTCTTACCCTTGCATAATTGCAAAGAGACTGTTTTCTAGATTTGAAAACATAACCATTCAGTCATGAAAAAAAAACTTTATCACTACTCTGGTTCGCCCCATTAAATCTAATTAGGGTAAGAAAAAAAAAATTCTGGGTCTGATTTTCAGAGAAGAATATGTTACTAAAGCTTGTGGGAGAAAAAGGAAACAACCCATCATCAAAATTCATAAAAAGATTCTGTTTTCACATAAGAAATTGAAAAATAAAGATAAAAATAAAATAAAATCTGGCACACTGGGGCGCATGAAAATTCAGATAAAAGGCAAATGAGAAAGCAAAAACGAATTCAAATTCCATGGCTATTTGGAGTGTTAAGCACATTCATCAGAATTATAATAGAACATAATGCAAAATAAAGCAATATAATGATCATTACCATGAGGAAAAACACTTTACTTCGCGTGGAAAAGAGAAGCTGAAGGAGCTGCTGTGTGAAAAGTAGAGTGAAACACAAAAACAAGAAAGGAGGAGCAATATCAGGTAACTACTTAAATAGAAATCAAGGAGGGCCCAATTTTCAGAGAAAAATCAGTACGTTAGTTAATTCGGATTAGAAATCTGAACAGTTTTACAGAATCTGTTAATTGTTGGTAACTACCAAAAAATAAAAAATTCTAATTATCCCTTCATGTAGGAAGTAAGCAACTCAAATAATAAATGTGAGTTATTGTTTTGGACTTTTGGTACATGAGATTTTTTTAATTTAATTAAGATCCAGGCGTGTTAAATATTTAAAGAAATTAACTTACAAATTAATTGGCAATAAATTAAAGTATAATCATTTGAAAGTAACAATTGACCAAGTTGGATAAAAAAAAAAAAATGGTGGACGGATAAACTTATTCAAAGAAAGATATACAGAATTACAGATTTTTGTATCACTTATTTTTTTTATTTAGAAGATTTGAATTTATTATTTTATTTAAGAGAAACTGAACTCTTATCAAGATTCAAAATATAATTTGTGAAAATTAAAAGAATTCTTTTAAAAAATTGTATTTTTTAAATTATGTAAAAAAATTTTAAAGAGAAACAAATTCTAGGAAATTTGGGTTTTTAATTTTTAGGGAAAATTGATTCTTATAATTTCACAATTTTTGTATCTCTCTCTCTTCGTTAATTATGATTAAACTCCACTTATTTAGAACCCATATGGATAAGCTTTTTAAAAAAGATTTTTTTGTGCATTGTGTTTTTTTTTTAAGTTCAATTTATTTTGGGTTTGAATGTATGATCTAAAAATTACTTTTATACAAGATCCAGTGGACCCTCTCTTTTCGAATAGAGGATTAGTCTCATCCTTTCTCCGGTGGCGAAGCTCAATGCACCAGATGTTTCAATGAGAGGGTAGCCTTAGGGGTTGTACTCTGAGGACAAGGTGACAGGAGGAGATTGAATAAGGATACCTCCAGGTTATACAAAAAAAAATTATATACAAAATAACTAAAAAAGACAAGGAATTTTTTTTTTTTTAACATAATATGTAGGGTTTAATTATGCAAATATGAAATTTGGAGAATGTGTGAGGCTAGTCAATAAGACAATCCACAAACATTAAAGCGTAATGCAATATTCCAATTAGTAAAACCATGATTTTGGTATAATTCTATTATACAGGATAGTGCAGTCACTTACGTATGAAAACAGTAATAATGTTTTAATGGCACTGTTCGTGGAGTTTGGGGTGACTAATTTTTTTTTTTTAATTTCTCTAAATTATTTTTCATGAGATGATCGGGCTGTTATGAGAACTCAATTTTTTTTGCTCTTTATCACAAATAAGTGATTCTATAAGTGAAAGTTTACATGGAAAAAAAACTTTATAAAGATACAAAGTTGGTAGGAATGAAAACCAAGGAGAGGGAAATGTTTGTTTATAAAGTGATAGGTTGTTGGAAGACTTTTAGCTAAAAAAAATTATGATAGTGAGATAAGAAGAGATAACAAGACTAATAGGATGAGATTAAAATTGTAATTTAAGAAGTAATATTATCTTTCAATTTTCGCTTTTTTCAAAAGCAACCAACCCTTAGCTATAAAAAAACAGCATGTTAAATTTTATTTTAAATTCTGATTTTGTAAAAAGTTATCCAAATATCTCAATTTTCTCAAAAGGATTTTCTTTTTGAAAAAAATACAGCAATTTTTTTTAGAAGAAAAAACTCGAAACAAAAAAAAATTAGATATAAAAATTTCATATATCTTGTGTGAAAGAGAAGATTCATTTCCATTTTTATTTTATGTGAAATTTTAACGTGAAAATATCAATTTTCATCACATATAGTTTAGTTTGGTTTCGTTGTGAGGGTTTTTATTTTATTTTCATTGGGAATGGTTTTTTTTTTATATAAACACTTGAAAAAGGGTATTCTAATATATTATAGAATTGTAAATAATCTGTACAAAGGGTTCTCTATTTATAGAGAATATTTGACCTACTTTTAACCTAATGGGCTTGGCCCAATACAACAAAGGGCTTGGCCCAATACAACAAAGGGCTTGGCCCAATACAACAATAAATGACTAAATAAAAACTAAATAATAACTAAATCAATATTATTTACAACACTCCCCCTCAAGCTGAGGAATAGATATTTATCATTCCCAGCTTGCTAGTAAGTTCTTGAAATCTGTCTGAAGGAAGCCCCTTTGTTAATAGATCAGCTAATTGACGCCCAGTGGGAATGTATGGAGTGGTAATCAACCCGCTATCAAGTTTCTCTTTGATGAAATGGCGGTCAACCTCAATATGTTTAGTCCGATCATGTTGAACTGGATTATGAGCTATACAAATAGCGGACTTATTATCACATAGCAGCTTCATAGGTCCCTCACATTTTATTTTGAGATCATCAAGAACAATTTTCAGCCACAGTAACTCACAAATGCCTTGAGCCATAGCTCGAAATTCAGCTTCTGCACTTGATCTGGCAACCACATCTTGTTTCTTACTTCTCCATGTCACCAAGTTACCGCAAAGAAACATGCAATAACCAGTGGTAGAACGACGGTCAGTCACGGATCCAGCATAATCAGCATCTGTGTAGACTTCTAAAGATAGATTGCCATCACGTCGGAATAACAATCCTTTACCAGGAGTACCTTTAAGATACTGAAGAATTCTCTCTACTGCCTGCATGTGTTTTTCTTTTGGATCGTGCATAAACTGACTGACAACACTAACAGCATAAGCTAGGTCTGGTCTAGTATGAGCCAGATATATCAATTTCCCAACTAGTCGTTGATATTGTCCTTTATCAACTGGAGGACTCTCTTCTTCATAGCCCATCTTGTGATTCTGCTCAATAGGAGTATTAGAGGGTTTACACCCGAGCTTTCCTACTTCTTTGAGAAGATCAAGAACATATTTCCTCTGGCTGATAAAAATTCCTTTGCTTGAATGAGCTACTTCTATCCCTAGGAAATATCTCAGTTTCCCAAGGTCTTTGATTTCAAACTCAGAGGCAAGCCGTGTTTGCAGAATCTGTCTCTCCACAAAATCATCACCTGTGATAATAATATCATCAACATATACAAGGAGCACAGTAAGCTTCCCATTTTGGGAGTGCTTGAAGAAAAGAGTGTGATCTCCTTGGCTCTGTCTGTATCCTAAGGTCATCATAACCTTAGTAAATCTTCCAAACCAAGCACGAGGTGACTACTTCAATCCATACAAGGCCTTTTTTAATCTACAAACTTTATTTTCCCCCTTCACAGAATCAAAACCAGGCGGGATTTCCATGTAGACTTCTTCTTCTAACTCACCATTGAGGAAAGCATTTTTCACATCAAATTGATTTATATCCCAATTGTAATGGGCAGCAAGGGATAACAAGATTCTCACTGTATTCATCTTTGCAACTGGAGCAAAGGTTTCTTCATAATCAATGCCATAGGTTTGAGTGTAACCTTTGGCCACTAATCGAGCCTTATATCTCTCAAGAGTGCCATCAGAATTATATTTCAGGGCATAAACCCATCTACACCCTACTGCTTTCTTTCCGTTGGGTCTATCAATAACCTCCCACGTTTTATTTTTCTCCAAAGCATTCATCTCCTCTTGCATGGCTTGAGCCCAATTCCTATCTTTCAAGGCTTCATGTACTGATTTTGGGATTGCAATAGAATCTAGTGCTGAAACAAAGCTTTTGTGCTGCACAGAAAGATTAGCAGAGGAAACAAAGTGGGAGATAAGGTATTGAGTACAAGAGGGACAGGAGGAACAAGTTTTCTTGTGACAAGATCTTTTTCCTTTTCTAAGAGCAATAGGTAAGTCATCAGAAGTAGAAGCAATGGGTAAATCATTAGAGATATCAGAAGAAATAGACAAATCATGAGAGGAAATAATATTAGAATCAGAAACAGGAGATTCAGGAGACTCAGAAGAAATAGGAGATTCAGGACTTACCAGTGGTTCAGACGATTGAGGTTGCTGGTGAGACAGTATGGGTTGTATCTCAGGTGTATTTGAAGGTTCTGACACACCAGGAGCAGACACACTAGGAAGAGAGAAGATTGATCCAGACTCAAAGAAGGAAGGGCACGAGTCTTCTGAAGAACTATTCTCCCCCTGGCGATGAAGATCCAGGAAATAAGATTCAGATTCTTGAAAGGTGACATCCATAGAAACAAAAAATTTCTGACTTGGTGGATGATAACACTTGTACCTTTTTTTATAAGGGGTATAACCAAGGAAGACACACTTAAGAGCCCTAGGATCCAACTTACTCCGATGTTGTTTATGAACATGGACAAAGGCAACACATCCAAACACTCTTGGTGGAAGGCTCTGCAATATGGGAACAGAAGGAAAGAAGGAAGTCATGGAATGAATAGGACTGATATTGTTAAGGACCCGTGAAGGTAAACGGTTGATCAAAAAAGTTGCAGCTAATACTGCTTCTCCCCAATAAGAACTAGGAACAGATGTCTGAAAAAGTAGTGCTCTAGCAACTTCAAGAAGGTGACGATTTTTCCTTTCAGCAACCCCGTTTTGTTGAGGGGTATCAACACATGTGAGCTCATGAATCATACCTCTGTCTGAAATGAATTGTGACAGGCGTTGATTGACGTACTCAGTACCATTATCAGATCTGAGCCTTTTAATACCCTTATCAAACTGAGTCTCAACCATGTGATGAAACCGAATAAATATCTCTGGTACTTCAGACTTGTCTTTCATCAAGTATATCCATGTTATCCGAGTACAATCGTCAATAAAAGAAACAAACCACCTAGCACCTGAAACACTATGCACTTTAGAAGGGCCCCAAACATCAAAATGGATAAGAGAAAAAGGTTCCCTGCTTTTAATAGTGCTAGAAGGAAATGACACTCGATGGTGTTTTGCAAATTCACAAACATCACAATGAAAGGTCTCAACCGACTTATTGAGAAACAGAGAGGGGAACATAGACTTCAAAAGACTAAATGGTGGATGCCCCAGACGCTTGTGATGGAGCATCTGATTTTGGTAAAAAGTTGTTCCAGTTCGGGATTTATTTTTTGAGGGTACAACGTTTGAAACTGTTTCTGACGGCGCGTGAGGCTGCCAGCGCGGATGATAGCTCTGTGTTAACTAACGCTTTTCAGCCAATGGGAAAGAAGTTCCTGCTTCTTCAGGGTGTTTGCCTTCCATGAAAGTGTTAGAAAAAGAAAGAAAAAGGTTCACGAATCACATTCTCGTTGTTGATTGATGGGAATCCAATAAAGAAAATAAGTGAATTGATTTATACTTTTAATTTTTATTGTTTTTTAGGAGGAAAGATAAGAGATGAAAAATTCTCATGTTAAACAGAAAGCTTAGTAAGCAAATCCTGATAACTCATTTTGATTTCGATTAATTTAAAAAAAAAAAAAAAATTTGAACAAATTTAGTTAATTTTGATTTTATTTATTAATTTATGTTATTTTTAAGTTATATTTACAAAGGGATAAGTTATTCTACCTATTTTTTTTTTTTTTTTTTGCCTATTTTGCTCCACTCTCTGCCTATCTTTGGCTCATTCTCTAACTGTTAGATCAGAATCTTAACTAGTATTTATCTTTTTCTCTTTTTCTGAGATTCTGATTTAATGGTATTGAAGAGTGGAAGGCAAATATAGCCAGACAAATTGATATGAAGAATAATCTCTCCTATTTATAAATTTGAACCAAATCGTACCAAACTGATCTCGTAAAACTACATGCTTAATTTTTATAATTTACATAGTTATAATCATAAATTCTTATTTGTTATTTTTTTATAAAAATATTGAGAAAAATTCAAAAATTCTCCTATCTTTTTGTTTTGAAGGACTTACCCCCTATGTGTTTTATTTTTATTATCTATTATACCCGACAATTTTTTCTATACAAACTCATCATTAACACCATTAGGACTATTTCTTGTGAGGTATAAGATTTGAAAATATGATTTTATATAATATATATTTGTAATTGTTTGGTATAACTAGTGTATAATATAAATTTATACAGGAGCATCCTTTACCTATCATATATAATTTAAGGATTTAGTATTTATCATTTTACTTATCATCTATAATTTAAGGATTTAATATTTATTATTTTAAAGGATTTTAAGTTATGTTATTTTAAATATGAAAAAGACCAATAAAAATTATGGGAGAGAAATTGAGTAATTTTTTTAAATTTTAAATAAAAAATAGGGAAAAGTATTTGTCATTTTAAATGATATAAAATTATGTCATTTTAAGAGAGATACAGACACAGGAAATTTGAATTTTCAATTAAAAAAAATCATCCACTTTCTTTTTCTCATGATTTCCGATTTTTTGTGTTTATCTCTCTCCTAGAATAACATAACTTATATCATTTAAAATGACAAACACCAAACCTTAAAAAATATTAAATTGTGTCTTTCTCTCCTTTTAAAATGACATATTAGAAGTTAACGTATTAGGTTAATCTCTTCTCATATTTCTTTTACCTTTTTTCTTTCTTTCCCGTTGCATCCCTGCTCCACGCTCAAAATAATCTGCTGCGCACCTCTCCGGTGTCACCACCGACCAACGGCGGAGCAGCCAACGGCACAAATTAGATGCATATTAGACACAAATATCTGTGCGTTATTGCTCTCTCTATCTCTTCACCGTTCTGTCATTCTGTGTCGGACGCTTTGCTATTTTCTCTCTGAATCTCTCTCTCTCGCTATATCAACGGATTTCAAAACCCTAGCGTCGCTTCTTCAACTCCAAATCAAATCAAATTGAATCGAATCGAATCGAGAGACTAGGTGACTCTCCCTTAGATCTCCGATATTCAATCTTAATTCCTATTCTCTTATGTGTTCCAATCTAATTTCTCCTTGAACCTAAACGCCTGCAAGCAAATAAATCTTCATTTGCGTGTCCTTTCGTTTTCCATTTCAATTTTCTTTCATTGGCATCTGGAATTGTATTAAAAGGACGGCCATATGAACTCTGGAACCAGTGAATTGAATGATATTTTTATTCTTTTTCTCAACTCTATAAAAACGGGGTAGTAAATAATATAAGATCTTATTTATTATAAGGTTCTAAACGACGCTAGTAAATTAAAGAAATGAGTTCCATAAAAGAAAGTTTCCTATATATTTTAAGGAAAAAAGATGTGTCATATTTAAATATTAAATGATGCACATCTTATATATTTCACTCTTATAAAGAGATGTTCACTAAAAAATAATAAAGACAAAATAAAAATAAAAATGTGAACTCACATCTCTTTGTGAGTGAAATGACACAAGATGTCATTTAAAATGACACAAATTTTCCTCATGTTTTAAAGGGCATTAGTGGGCAGACAAGGAAGCACCGACACATTTTTTTGGATGAAAAGTGTGTGTCGAACACGTGTCGGACACCGACACATTTCGTCAGACGTTCGACACGTGATCAACGCTCCGACACATTCAGATACACGGTCAACGTTTTCTAACACCTTTTTTTTAAGATCCAAATTTTATTTTATTTTATCTTTTTAACTGAACATGAAAAATTCATTTATAAATAAAATATTTTCTGTTATAAAATTTGACATAAAAAATTATTTTTTTGTTTTATATTTATGTTATGAAATTTCAATATTTGATTAATTATATGAGTTATTATGAGCTGCTATATGTATTAAATGTAAGCTACATTATATATATTAAAAATATTACTTAATATAAAAACATGTCTTAACGTGTCAAAATTTTAAAATTAACTTGTCGGTGTGTCGTGTCGTATCCTATGTCAATGTTGTTGCAACATAGATGGCAGAAAAGTAATGTTTGCCCTTGAGATAAAAAAAAAAAAAAGAAAACCCACTAATTTTATTTTTTTTAAAAATGGCACAAAAATCGATGAGAGAGTAATTGTAGAGAACTTTCTGCTACGGATATAGAAAATAATTTCCTTATTTTTAATTTAGAGGATATATGGATATATTTATATACTTTTAAATAAATTCAATGTTTTATTTTACTTATTCTTTTTTTTTATACATTGAAGCAGGGAAGCGTCTAGTGAGTCTACGTACGTCTAACGAAAATCGCACCCCTACTTTCAGCATGAAGGTGATACTATAGTCTTGTGGGGGTAAGAGAAGCGAGCCTCATTAGGTAACTCCAGGTGCACCAATAGATAATTTGCCAACCACTCCGCACTGGTTGTCTTCCCGAAAAATATGCATAAATCGAACACTCCATTAACGACTAACAAAAGCTAATATTCAAGTCACTAGATAGGACTTACGAGCTTCATTGTCTTCCTTAGAAAACAATGCAATGACTGTTTGACAATTACTTTCAACCAAAATTTCTCCAACCTGCCTCACAAGCTAGCTCCAGTCCCTTTAACACACCTCACAGTTCCGCTTGTAAAGCATTATAGTGACCAATTCTTGCAGCAAACCCCCTAGCCAAACTCTTTTGTGATCACGAAAAAGTCCTCCACAAACTGTTTGAGTTTTTTTTGATAAACAACTGCTTGAGTTGTTTGACCATTTGAGGCCCCATCTGTATTTAATTTATCATACAGAGTCAAAGGAGGCTGTCAGCTAATATCCTTGGAGAAATGGTGAGTTGCAGCCTTGGCTTTGTTCTGTAAAGGCAAGCTGTATATCTCCTTCAAGCAGTCAAGGTTTTCCTTATTCTTTAATTTATTAAATAATTATTCTAAAATCTTGAAAAATTATGACTGAATTCTATCAAAAAAAAATTAATCGTATAGCTTCATAAATTTTTCTTGGGGAATGAATCAGTCATGTTACAGGATTAATTATTGTTAAGATATATAGTCCCACATTGGTTGTATGTGCAACTAATTTGGAGTTTATAAGGCCTTGGGCACTCCCACCCTTTGAGCTAGCTTTTGGGGTGGTGTATCCCAAGGTTCTTTACATGGTATCAGAGCCGTTCGATCCTCGCCTCCCCCCGCTTTCTTTCAAGTGGAATTTTTTTGTTCGCACAGGTAGGTGGGCCTGTGCATTGTCCACCCTTCAAGCCCAGTGGGCTCTCGTATTAGGGGGCGTGTTGAGATATATAGTCTCACATTGGTTGTATGTGCAACTAATGTGGAGTTTATAAGGCATTGGACACTCCCACACTTTGAGCTAACTTTTGGGGTGGTGTATCCCAAGGTTCTTTACAATTATTTTTGTTCCAGCAGAGAGAGTGAGATGCGAGTCCCACGTAAGAGAAAAATAAAAAAACAGAAAGCGCTGCTTTCGAAGAGAGAGCAAGAAAAAAATAATGTTTCCAGCAACATGACAATTGATTTTCCCATTTTTCTTATTCAAATAATTGTAAAAACATTAAACTTAATTATTCATATTCTTATGAGTCATGGTTGAAAATCAATCATACGAAGAAAACCTTCCATCTTTGATAGGTGCATGTATTTTATTAGTATCATAAGTACGTTGAAAATCAATGAATCTGATCTTGCAAATGTGTGTTGCATAATTGGGAAAAGATATGAATCCTTAATTAGTTCATAGGCTGGCTTTCTCTCGTGATCATAGGCTTAGCTTTTGCTCTTCATGAAATTACAGATACATGAAAGAACATGTGATATGAACAAGTTTTCTTTATATCACGAAAAATAAGTGGAACATATGAAACCATTGCCAATTTCTGCACACATTGTACCTTGTTCTAATTTTTTTTCTTTTAATTCATTTAATGGAATTATAGCTCCTGACTTTTCAACAATATCCCATTAAGTGATCCAAGTAAGAAAAAGTTTTGCAACTTTTATTACTGTTATTTATGAAAAGAAATATCTCAAAACAGAAATTATGTGGTGTTTCATGTGAAGATGGGGTCACATGTTGACATAATATATGACTATATTCCATCCCCTATGCACCATATGGTTTCTCGACGTAAGATTAATGTGACTATGTGAGTCTTTTCGATGAAAACTGACATATTTTAAGGGAAATGCACATTTCTCAATGTAAGATGAAGGGCTGGGGAGCTGAGAGTAAAAAAGAACCTTGATTCTTAAATTAGGATTCGCACTAGGAGATTAAAGTGTCAGCGAAAATATCTCATATATTCAGGGTTTTCCTTAGTGATAATCGGTTATTAGAGCAATCTTCTTAGAGATAGGAATAACTTTAATTTAAGAATTAGGAAATTTTATTCTTAACATATATTAATTAGGAGATACAATCCTTTTTTAATTACCTTTTAAAAGAAAATATAAACATACGATAATTACTTAAGCGAATTAAGATAGCAATTTACAAGATTTGATGGACCCAACTAAAATGGGTCCTGACTCCTGACCCATGTTCGAGTCATGGAAACATTGAACTACGTATTTTACGGTCATTCATTCAACTTGAAAAATGCATTATATCTGTACCATACATGTAAGATAAAATCAATAAAGTGATCTAATCAGATCATGAAATAAAGGGCATTAAAGCAGACTTCTCACCATTGCTATGCTTTTTGATTTTCTAGGATTTGGGTTTGACGATTTAAATCTCACTTTTCAAAAAAAAAAATCCCCAAAAAATTTAAAATTGGAAAAAGTAACCAAAATAATGTAGTAAAACGAGCATCGGGAGGGTGCACATTTAAGTCGCCCATGGGGTTGATGCGCATTTAAAATTGATTGAATCATTTATTGCCAAGTGGCGTAATTTTAATTAGCGACGATTATTTTTTCACGATTTAGGTGTGGTTAAATAGTCACGCACCTATCCATTGCACGACGTTTCAACGTAGCAAACTACCTAATTCCCTTGAATAAACATTAGCCACAGTTAAACCATGACAAAATGAACATGACTAAATGCGTACAAAGAATGTGCACATTTTACTGCATTAGTTTGGTAATTCTTTCCAATTTATAATTGTTTTGATTTTTTTTTTAAAGAATTGAATTATAAGGGTCAAAAACCAAATTCTTCCTATCTAACCTTAGATATTTTTTACAACTGAATGAGAAAGAGAAACTTAGGGACTATAAAATGTAGTGCACACCCTTAGGGCTCGTTTGGTATGTGGGAATTTTTTGGTTTGTTGATAAAATGGGGTAGAGAATATTATTTGCCAACGTTTGGTAGAAGGGAGAGTAAAAGTTTTGTTGG
The DNA here is from genome assembly GCF_033153095.1 of Gastrolobium bilobum. NCBI lineage: Eukaryota > Viridiplantae > Streptophyta > Magnoliopsida > Fabales > Fabaceae > Gastrolobium > Gastrolobium bilobum. The sequence goes on from NW_026898945.1 coordinate 51,797, forward strand.
GCAAAAATTATTTCCAGGAAATCGTTTTACACATGCAACTCCCAAAGTAAATTGCCATCCAAGGCATGGTAATTTTTTCCCACGCGGTGGGAAAAGAGACATTAATTTCTCAGACCAAATCACCCCGAGCCCTAGGTTTGATTGTCTAAAAAATTTGTATCGTTACTGAAGTAGGAAACAACGTTGCTCTGAAGAATCGATGGAACTGAAGCTTGCATTTGCCTTGTGATACTCGCTGCTTGCATTTGGGTACAACAAATGAAAATGGGGAGAAAGAAAGAGCTGATAAAACGATGAAAGATAAGGGAGAGGGAAATATTAAAATAAAATACCTAATAAGGTTATTTTTATAAAGTTGGTTAACATTCTCATCAATATTTTACAATCAACCAAATATTATCATTAGTAAAAAAATTTCCACCATATTTCCAGAAATCATTTTTTCCAATAAAAAAAAATTTCCTACCAAACGCCCTTTAATAACCTCTACTCATCATTAAGGTGATCATGTGTATTTCAAATTAGTAGTTAATTACTGAATGTAGGGTACTACCTTAATATGTGAAACAATTTTTGACTTAAAGAAAAAAAATCAAACAATCTTCCACTTGGTTCACATATATCATCATATAGTATATTGAGAAAAAAAAACATAAATTATGAGGATAGGTCCACTAAAAGCGATTATTATCTTCTGTGTATTATAATGCTCGTGTCCCTTAAGCCCATATTAATTGCTTAATATATAATCATAATATATTTATTCTAAGTTCAAACTTTAATGATATTTCTCAAAATGAATATATATATATACAAAATTGAAATGAAAAATAGTGAGAAAAAGAGTTTTTAATTAAAACTAACTCTGATCTTACAACGAAAATCACATTTGATAACCAAGTCCTATTCTATCTACATGATCTTTAAATTTCAATGGTGGCATACCTTTAGTTAAAGGATCAACAATTATTTTTATAAAAAAAAAGATCAACAATTATTACTTCAGTGCTAATGTATTCAATAATCATTGTTTTATCAATCATATACGAGTGCCAAGTCTTATTTTATCTACATGATCTTTAAATTTCAATGGTGTCAATATGCCTTTAGCTAAAGGATTAATAATTATCAATTCATACCTAATATGTTCAATAATCATCGCTCCATTCTTAATACATTCTCCTAAGACTAAATACTTAGGGCTCGTTTGGTGGATATAATAGGATAAGAGTAGGATATGATATGGAGCTGATAAGGATAGGATATGATATGAGGCTGATAAGCCTATATCATATCATGTGTTTGATGAGCACCTGATTAGCAATATGATAAGATTATGTAGAAGGAGAAAGAAAAAAGAAAAAAGAAAATATAATGCAATAAATACAAATATATTGGGTAGGTGGGGATATATTGGGTAGCGTGGGAATTTATTGGGTATTTAATATTGATATCCTATCCTATTGAATCCTAACTCAGCTCCCTCCATAGAATAAGAAATCATGCATTGGATAGGATAAAATGAGACAATAGGATAAGCTAATCATATCCTATTGACCCATCAAACAAGAGATAAGAGTAGGATATGATAAGTTATCATATCCTATCTTCCTTATCAGGTGCTCCAAACGGGCCCTTAGTGTTGATGTGCTTAATTCGATTACCAATTTAGTTAGCCAAAACAACTAAATTGTCACAATCTATCCTCAATAGCCTAGAAATTGAGTCTATACCTCTAAACTTAGATGAAGCTCCCCATCCACAATAGAGATAGTAGTAAAATTTACTTGACCTTTTTTGAGATACAGCTCCACTGACCGGATATATCGTGAAGTCAATTATCGTGAATCAATGCAATCAACATAGTTTGAATAAGAGTAGCCCATCACTTTCGAATAATCAATTCGTTTACACATAAGCATGTATTCTTTAGCTATGATGCACGGGACACGACACGACACGACATTCCGATACGTTAATTCTAAAAAATGCTAAATTTTGACACGTTGGGACACGTTTTGATATTAAACAATATTTTTAATATATATAATATAATTTACATTTAATACATATAGCAACTCATAATAACTCATATAGTAATTAAACATTCAAATTTCATAACATAAATATTAAGAAAAAATAATAGAACATCCCAAGAGTGTAGAGTGTAGAAAAATAGAAAAATTATTTTACTTATGATTATACACAGTTCAATTATTTTCATCTCCATCTTGGAAGGGGTATACCTATAAACGTTCCATTTTCCTGTCTGCAATTTCTCTGGGAGTACAACACTGTACCCTTGTTCTGCTCAGAAGTAAAGATCAGAAATTCATAACTAAAGCAAGTAAATGCAAGAAGAAGGTAATGTAATAATACCAATAAGTCATGCATATGAAAAGATTCATTAGTCAATGGTTATAAAAAATTTAGCAGTTGTTAGTAAAGTTCAAGAAATGTCAGCATTATGAATATAATCACCTTTTATTAATGTGATCAAAAGTGGTCATAGAATTAAGACAGTCTGCCATTTCTAAACTCATTTCCCTTAATTAAAAACTCTAGAATTTGTTACTAAATAATGATAAATGACATTCCAATTTGATCTTAGCTCCTCTCATTGACTCCAAAAAATGTAAAATGAATCTGAACAAAATTCAAATAGCTTGTGCTTTCTTATGTGGGAAACCATGATGGTGAGGTCCATATGAAGAAACATGTACCTCCACTAGCAACAGGACATGTGCAGAAGTTCACAAAACTTGAAAAATAGTTTGAGAGGTACTTCCACAAATATCACCAAACATGTCATAAAATTGAGGAGAAAAATGAAGCAAAAAAATTACAAAGAGGAAGCAAAAGTACAAAATAGAAGAGGAGAAAAAAGAGATAATCAAAGGGACAAAGCTACCAAATACCTTATCACAAACTGAATGGTGTCTGTCTTGTTTGGTTTTCTTATGATTAAAATCTGAAAACTTTGGAGTCTGATAAAGTGGTGGCGGTAGGGCTTATAAGGTTATAACTTCTTGTAAAGTATGTAATTTATTTCATTCAAACTCCAGGGGATAACCCCCCTGTCCTTTTTCTTTTTATTTGTAATAAATAAACAAAAAACCCCCATCAATTCAAATAGCTAGGGCAAGCAACCATCAGTCCATCAGTCCATCAGTATAAAAAAAGTTCCAAGTTTGATTCTATTCCTAACATATAAAAACCATTAACACAATTCAAATCCGCAGAAGCTGAAGAGAGTAAGAAAAGAGGCACTATAGAATGAATGGGGTACCTTTGTGGAGCTTGATGAGGAGCTTCTTGGCGGGCTGAGCAGGAGGATGAGTTATATTGATCTCCGCTTCCACTGCCTATATTATTATCGGAGATGCAGACGACGACCAACCAACGACCGGAGATGTAGACGACGACCGACAACGAAGAAGAGAAAGCCTCTAGCGCGAGAGAGGATCAGAGGATAGGGTTCCAGACATTCTATATTTTTATTTAATATTTTGTATTTTTTAATTGTAATTTTATTTATATTTTACAAAAAAAAATGCCAAAACGTGTTCACATACGTTGACCGCGTGTCGGATTCGGTCAAATTCGCGTGTCCCACTAGTCAACGTGTCCCAAAAAGTTGACTGCATGTCGGACGCGTGTCCGAACGTGTCCGTGTCGGACACGCATTTCCCCCAAAAAAAGCGTGTCCGTGTTACACAGTTCTTTAGTCACATGAAGGGATATCATCTTTATTCTCAATTCTCCAGTGATATAAATTAGGTGTGTTCATCAATCGATCCAAACTGCAGTGGTCGAATCGAAAAACCAATAACCGAATCAACCGAAAATCAAAAACCAAAAAACCCCCTGCATATTTTCATTGGATTGGATCGATTTTTGATTTGGTTGGTGAAAATCGATTCGATGTATTATGTATTTATTATTTTTGAAAGATAATGACTTGGAATCTTGTTGTTTTGTAGGCTTGGAATCTTGGATGTCATTGTTAGGACACTATCTTTATTTTAGTTTTTTTATTGTCTATTAATCTATTTTAACTCTTCAAAAGTTTTAAGACTTATTTTAGTTTGAAGACTTGAATTTTTCAGTGGTTTGTAACTTTGAAAGACTTTATTTTGATATAGCTAGTGATTTGTATGGCTAAAACTTTAGGCTTTTTAAAAAATTGAAAATTCGATCCAATCTAAACCGAATAAAAATGGATTGGATTGGATCAGATTTTAAAAAAAATTCTAAACTGAATGGATGATTAAATGTTAATCAAACCGAAGGGATTATAAATGGTTGATTTTTGCTTCAAAATCGATCCAATCTAGACCGCGAACACCCCTAATATAAATGGATCTCAGATGGGTGTTTGTGTGTCCAAAACACATATAGGTGGTCCCTATCCCATTTCAAACTCCCAAACCATCATTTGAATGTTTTATAAGGTTCTCAAGTCCTTTTTGACTCAACTTTTTGCTATATTTTGATTTATAATGTAATTAGGCTCACTATGTGCCTTTGTGTGTGCAAAATGTCTCAACATAATCTCCATTCAATTCAACATATCAAAATACCATTTTTAGTTCCTTATTAAAGTTCTTCTTACAAATAGCAATAACATAGGCAATTGAAATTTGAAATCCATAACATTACTACTGATAAAAAAATTACCACATTACATATAGCAATCCATGACAAGATCATAAAATACATAGGCAATATAAACAAAATGAAAACAAGACACTTAAACCTTATACTATTTCGATTGAGTCTAATCATCATAATAATCATCATCGTTGTGTTCCTCATCATCCTCCTCATCACCACCATCATATCTGTCATCTTTAGCTGCAACAAACTCCTTATATGCAACCTCTTAGCACTGGATCCAATTTGTACATCCAATCAGGTGAGTGTCCACTAATCTCCATCTAGAATTATGTTCATGCCTTATCCTCCTCAACTCTTGTGTCATGGCATGGATGTACATCATGAAGAGTATATTCATTCTCAATAGTAGAAACATATGGATCCAAATCAAGTATAGAGATCTCTTGATAAGCACCACCAACACCAGCATCAACCTCCTCTATATTTGCATCCCTCTTATTCATCAAATTTACTTCAAGTTCAGGATGATACTCCATTGCTACGCATTCCCAACTTAGGTGATTCCACAATATTCTAAGAGATATTTCTCGAATCTATAGTTCGAGCCTCTCATAGTCTTCAAAGTCTCACCATCCATAGGTACCTGGAAGTGCTCTAAGATCCCCTGAACAATCATGATATATGAAAACACAACCTTCCTAGCAGTATGTTACATAAGGCAACAAATATAATGCTTCCAGTTGACCTGCAATTTACTATGTATGGCCCACATAACAATGAAGTCACTCTCAAATATCTTTACTTGATTATGAGATGGTGGGAAAATAATGTTACTAATGATGTAGAAAAGGATCCTAGCATCCTTAAGAGAATGCGGTCTAATAGAAATGCAATATTGAAGCCTTCACTTATGAAAAATGTTGAATCCAAATACATCGACTCCACTATAGTCCGGGGAAGAAAATCCCAAATGAATTATTTTTTCTCAAATTGACTATTCTAAAACATATAAATGCACATCATGTCTACATTCCTAACATCAATCGAAGTAGAGGATGAACCAATGGCACGATCATGTATGTTCTCGGTATGCCTCTCATTAGTGGGATGCTTTCATGAGCATCTATCAGCCATGAGGAAGCACTAATAATCTTCAACCAATCACAAAATACAAGCAATCATAATAAAAAGATCCAAAAATAAACTAATTTGATTCAAATCTGAATAGAAGAGTTTAGGGTTAAAAATTGAGATTTTCACACAAAAATCCACCCAAAATGAGAACAATCCAGTGGAAAAAATGATAGATTGGAGATGATAATCAACCTTCACAAACAATTTGGATCTTTTCAAGTATTTGGAAAATGATTCCAAACTTTGGATTGAAGAGAAGAGAGATTCAAGGGTGCACAGTTATGCCTTACTCGAGCAAATGAGGGTTTTAAAACATAACCCCCTGCTAGAATTTATTGGACTAATTGTGTTCACTTACTCAAGTAAATCATTTACTCTAGTAAGTGACCCAATTTACTCGAGTAAATATTGGACTACTTTGTTCAATTAGAGACAAATTGATACATACTTTGAGAAGGGGGCTGATGCTCTCCGGCAAGTATACCGATCGCACAAGTAATATAGAAGTAAGTAGAGTATCGTTTCCACAGGGATTGTAAACCAAGTACTACAATAACCAGTCCCCTTAAGTTGGAAAACTCGGTTTGTTGTTTGTAAAAGTTGTGAATTGAATTTTAGTAACAATATGGAATAAAGACTTGTTTTATATTTTTATATGAGAGAAATAAAACAATGACAATAAGAATTGATTTGTAAAAAATATGAGAAAGGTATTGTAGCTAGAGCGCACTCACCTTATGGTCCCCACTTCTTACTTTGGATTGATTTACAATATTAATTTATAAAATTACTCGGATAAATTATTATCTAAAATAATTAGTTAAATCTCAATCCCTTGGCAATTTAACCCTTTAATCCCCAATTGGAATCCTAATCCCTTAGCAATCCCTTATGAAAATTAAGCGATGAACTCTATAATTTAGGCATCCGCAATTCAATACACATCTATTCCTAGCATGCATACGAACCATTATCCTACCCCCTTTCAGGATGAAAACCTCAATATCCCTATCTAGGGTTCTAACCCTCAGACTATTATCAACTATTAGAGTGATCAATTCTAATAAAGAAAATATCAAATACGAACAAGGTAGAGATAAAGATAATTATATAAATGAACAATTATAAATCAATCCGCGTAACAAGGGTTCACATAGGGTTTGTGACCCTAACTACAATAAAAGAAAAATAGCCAAGCATAATCATGGCTAAAAATAATTCAATATTCAAAAGCATAAAATTAAGAAGAAAAGAGAAGAAGAAGAACTGTAGAAGAATCCTCCTGAGCTTTGCCGTCAGTCTCCTTCTGAAGAAATAGGTCTGGATCCCTAATTCTGTCAAAAGGATCCTATTTATATGACTATTTTCCTTCTTCCAAAAATACCCCCGAGATAACACGATACTTCTATCCCGCAACCCGGCGCCAGTTGGCGCCAGTTTGGCGCACGTTTGCGCCAACTTCCTGCCCAATGTATGCTGCAATTCGGAACCAATTCCCGTGACTCGGCGCCAGTTGGCGCCATCCTTCACATTTTGAGCGCCAACTAGCGCCACTTCTCCTCTATTAGTGGGCGCCTAGTGGCGCCATCTCCTTGCAATTTGGGCGCTGGTTTGCTTCACTTTGGTGGCGCCACTTTTCTTTAGTTGGCGCAAGGTGGCATGGTGGCGCTAGTTTGCGCCAGTGCGTGTGGAGTTGCGTCAACAGGCTTTTTATAATTTGTAATTTTCACTCCTCTTTTTCCTGTAAAAACACAACCAAAAGGTGAATATTATTGACATAGAAAGAATCAATATAAATAGCAAATATGTATTTAAATTGCTCTCTTATGACCCAATTCTTATCAACTTTAACATTAAAAAACCACACTTGCCAGAGGCACATCAGGGGCTAATTGTTTTTTAAATAGGGACAAAATAACCACCATCTTGCATTTTCATTCTTTATTCTCTTCTCTTCTTCTTTCTTTATTCTTGTCCTTTATCTTTCATTTTTATTTTTGAAGAACAATGAAGTGGCTTAACCAACATAACATTTACCTATACTCGTTTTATTTGTCAACAAATGCAACATCGAACAATGTCAGGGTATATCTGACACTTTGGCTTCCTTGTTTGATCATGTACGATTATGTTCTAAGACAATATTTTCTCAAAAAACTTCATCCGAAAGTCTATGCTCCAAGGCAACCATATGCTTGTCCTATAAATTGGATTATGTCCTACATGCAAATGTTTTTTTCCCTAATGTTTCATCTCAATCTGATGTTGAAAGTGCATAGAAAAAATGGCTAAACAGAAAGTTAGGATACAATAAGAGAGTAACCCTCCAGTTCTCAACATCCTTTTATAGACTAATTACAAATTAATTCAAAATTCAAATTCAAAATCCTAAAAATAAATATAACGATAACTACCTTCTAAAAATAAATAAATATAATTAAGTCATTCAAAACACGTCCCAAATCTTATATCTTAAATTATGCCAAATTTGTTGCTTTCTTTTTCTAATCAAAAGATGACAATCATACCTGCTACTTCATTTGGACTTAGATTTTATCGTAATTTGTTATATTTCAAGTAGCTGCTTATTTGAACATGTTGGCCATACTTAGTGATAGGAATGGGAATGGGTCGACCTGAGCCAGATTTTTTGCAGAACTGAATCAAACCGGTTTGGTTCTTTGAATCGAACATTTTATTTTTAAATCGAACTGGTTCGGTTTGGTTCAAAATTGGTTGGTTTGAACCGGTTCGACCTGAACCAATTATGAACGGGTTTCGAACCAGTTCCGAACTAGAACCATTTTCGAACCGGTTCTGTTGAAAAAAAAATTTGGTTCAAAGAACCAAATTGGTTTATATATTCAAAAAAAAAGAAAAAAGAACTATCAATTGTACTTTGGTATCATGGATATGGATGCTTTCTACAATACACGAATAATTAAGCTTGGTAGTGTTGCTCACATGCCACAAAAAACTATCACAAGAATACGTAAGCTACTGTTGAAGTTTAAGCTTGGTAGTCTTACTCATATATCCCAAAAGTATTCCAAAAGGTTCTGTAATTTTAATCTTTTCCACCTGCTTTTTACCAGCAAAGGATGCAAACCCAATATATGTTGTGGCATGAAATCGTGTTGTGTCAATATACCCACTACAGGTGATCTCTACAGTTTGCATGCATAAAACTTAAGTGACTCAATGGTTATATTCTCTCTCTCTCTTAATTTCTTTTTTCTTTTCTCGTGATAGCAAGATTGAAATATCATCTGAGTGTCAATGGCTAAACTTGTTAGAGTAAGTGTTGGAATTTTTAATTCCTCTAAACCTTTTGGTGATAACTATCACCTACAAGCCAAGCTCCATCATACCAAATCATAAAGAAATAAGAACATAAAGGTGGAGGCATACCTGTCTCCATTGCAGCGGAATAACTTTGATCTTGTCTCTTGGGGTTTATAGTCTTCCTCAGTCAAATCACCCTAAAATCGAATTCCTTAGTGTGTCGTCTCTCTCTTGATGGGGAAGAGAAACTAGGGTTGTCGATTTGACGTCTTGGGGACCATAACCCTTATAGTGTTTTTATCTTTATTGTTGGGCCAATACGCTCCCATTATACCTAGTTGGCCCAACACCGATATCCATTCATTCAACCCATACTCACTTTGGAATCTATTTGAGAATATTTAACTGATCACTTTAATTTACCCAATATATATAAATAGCACAAAATAATTATTAATATAATATGTAAACCACAATGATTATTAGAAAATATAATTTCCTAACAATCTCCCACTTGGGCCACATATTAACTTGAGATAATTATATAGTATATCTTTAGTGCGCAACTGTATGCTATTTTTCTTTAGATTCCTCCTTAGATACAATCTGGTCCACCTCCTATATCAATATGAGATCATGGCGGCTTTTGTCACTTTAAAGCGTAACTAAACCTTCCATGGTCATCGCACCAATATATTCAATGACATAGATCAAGTATGGAAGAGTGGCATGGAAATTACATGCAATGTGATCTTACCATGCCTATTTCCAACTGGTCATACTTTAATCTTTATGAGATCAATCATAAATTTTCTGCATACACAAAACAGAAACACAAGCACAAAATATAATACATTCAGAGGGAAAATATCATTGAATTCTTTATTCTGCAAAAAACAAACATAAGAATATTTCATTTATTTATTTACATAGAACACCAATATAAAGAACTCCCACTAAACCGTAGTGTCATCAAACAAAACAACACCATATGAGCAGTATGCTCGTGAAAGACCTTAGGCACTAAGCCTTTAGTAAGCGGATCCGCAAGCATGGAGTTCTTCCCTATGTGTTCTATGGAAATCTGACCACTCTGAAATCTTTCTTTAACAACCAGAAACTTTATATCGATGTGCTTCGATTTTGAAGAGCTTCTGTTGTTGTTGAAGTACAACACTGCTGACCTGTTGTCACAATAAATCTTCAGTGACCTTTCAACACCACTTACTATATGCAGCCCTGTGACAAAGTTTTGTAGCCATACCCCATGGTTGGATGCCTCAAAATAAGCTACAAATTCAGTGGCAATAGTAGAGGAAGCTACGAGTGTCTGTTTAACACTCTTCCAAGACATAGCTCTTCCAGCCAACATGTAGACATAACCTGAGGTGGATCTTTTACTATCTTGGCATCCAGCAAAATCAGAGTCAGTATATCCAACGATCTCTAATTCATCTGACCTCCGATATGTAAGCATATAATCTTTTGTTCTCTTTAAATACCACATAACCGTCTTGGCTGTTTTCCAATGATCCATTCCTGGATTGCTCAAGTATCTTCCTAACACTCCCACTATAAATGCTATAACAGGGCGAGTACAAACCTGGGCATACATAAGGCTTCCTACTGCCGAAGCATAAGGTACCTTTGTCATTTCTATCATCTCAAGCTTACTTTTAGGGGATTGGGCGAGACTAAACTTGTCTCCCCTAGATATGGGCGAATCTCCTGACGTACAATCCTTCATGCCAAATCTATGCAAAATATTTTCAATGTAGGCCTTTTGTGATAACCGTAGGATACCTTGAGCGCGATCTCGAAGTATCTGTATTCCTAAGACAAAAGATGCATCACCAAGGTCCTTCATCTCAAAATTTATAGTGAGAAGTTTCTTGGTTTCATGCAATAAGCCTATATCGCTACTGGCAAGTAAGATATCATCAACATATAGTATCAGGAATATGAATTTACTCCCACTGAACTTGTGATACACACAATCTTCCACTAAGTTCACCTCAAATCCATAGGAGATAATAACCTGATGGAATTTGTGGTACCATTGACGAGAAGCTTGCTTAAGGCCATAGATGGACTTTTTCAATTTGCAAACCATAGACTTTGAATCTCCTAATACAAAGTTTTCTAGTTGCACCATATAAATTGTCTCATCAATGTTACCATTGAGAAACACTATCTTTACGTCCATCTGATGTAGCTTCAAATCCAAATGAGCCACAAGCGCCATTATTGTCCTAAAAGAGTCCTTCGTAGAAACCGGAGAGAAAGTCTCTTTATAGTCTATGCTTTCTTTCTGAGTGAAACCTTTAGCAACTAGACGTGCCTTATATCTTTCGATGTTTCCATTTGAATCCCTTTTGGTTTTAAATATCCATTTACAACCAATGGGTTTCGCACCTTTAGGCAACTCAATAAGATCCCAAACGTCGTTGTCTTTCATAGATTGCATCTCATCTTTCATGGCATCAATCCATTTATGAGCATTAGAGCTTTCTAAGACTTGTTGGAAGTTGATTGGATCATCTTCCTTCAAGCTTAAAATATTTTCATGCTCTTGAAAAAACACAATATAATCATCCGGAATTGCATTTCTCCTTTCTCTAGTGGATCTCCTTAATGACACTTCTTGAGTTTGTTGAGTTTGTTCTATAGGTGGCATAGGGGGTGGTTCATTATTGTCTTGATCCAAAGCAATGTCAGGGACCAAAGCCTGTTCCATAACAATGTCATGAACATGGACCTGATCATTTTAATTGTTTGTTCCGTAATTGCATCTTGAATGATGACAATATTAGGAAGATAAATATAACTTTTTTCCTCATCAAAGACAACATTCCTTATTTTATCTTCCCCCCCAAACTCAACATCCTCAAGGAATCTGGCATTTCCCGTCTCAAAAAAAGGATCTTGTAGTGGGATTATAAAACTTATAGCCCCGAGAGCATTCAGCATATCCAACAAAATAGCAACTGATTGTTCTTGAGTCCAACTTTCTTTCATTTGGCCTATAAGGCCTTGCTTCTGCTGGATAACCCCAAATGTGTAAATGCCTTATGCTAGGTTTCTTTCCATTCCATAGCTCATAAGGGGTTTTTGTCACTGCTTTGCTGGGAACCCTATTAAGGATATAAACTGCAGTCTTTAGTGCTTTTCCCCAAAGTGATTCTGGCAATGAAGAATGACTAAGCATACTCCTCACCATGTCTTTAAGAGTCCGGTTTCGCCTTTCCGCAACACCATTAATGCTAGGTTTACCTGGCATTGTGTATTGCGGGACGATTCCACACTCCTTTAGGAAGATCACGAAGGGCCCTGGACGTTGTTCACCTGATCCATCAGATCTACCATAGTATTCACCACCACGATCAGATCTAATGGCCTTAATTTTCTTGTCTAACTGAAGTTCAACTTCAGCTTTAAATTCTTTGAACACATCCAATGATTGTGACTTCTCTCTAATCAAATATAGGTATCCAAATCTTGAATAGTCGTCTATGAATGTGATAAAGTATTGTTGACCATTCCAAGAGGCTATAGGAAATGGTCCAAAAATATCCGTATGAATCAATTTTAAGATGTCTGAAGCTCTGTTGGAATCTATTTTCCTTATGTTTGTCTGTTTCCCCTTTATGCATTCAATGCACACCTCAAAATCATCCAGATCAAGGGGTTCAAGAATTCCATCAGTCACAAGCCTCTGAATTCTCTGTTTAGAGATATGACCTAAATGCTTGTGCCACAGAACCAGTACCAACAAACTAAAGCGAGAGTAATACCCTTCTTTTCGCGCCATGCCTTGTATTTGGAACACTCTTTCTTCATGTGTCCAGATTTCTTACAAAAGAAGCAGGTGAATTCCTGGTCCTGCTTCTTTTGCTTCTTTGGCTAAGCATCTGCATTATCCTTAGCTCTTTTTCTTTTCTTGTCTTGAGAGGTTGATGTCAAGTGAGCACTATCAGTCTTCTCTCGCTGTAACCTCTCTTCCTCTTGCACGCAGTGAGAAATGAGCTCATTAAGAGTCCATTTTTCCTTTTGAGTGTTATAACTCACCACAAATTGACCGTATTGTGCAGGAAGAGAGATAATAACTAAGTACATGAGCAACTCAGAGGGCAGCTCTAACTTTAATGCCTTTAGTTTTCCAACAAGATTAGACATTTCCATAATGTACTCCCTTATGTTTCCCTTTCCTTTATACCTCATGTTTATGAGTTTGGACAAGATTTGACCAATTTTAGCCTTTTCATTTCGAGCAAAGTATTGCTCGAGTTCCTTCAGAAACAACTTGGCATCAGTAGTCTCAACAATCGAGCCCCTAAACGCCTCCGGAACGCAACGTTTCATGATCTTCAGACACATGCGATTTGAGCGTTCCCACTTCTCAATTTTATCCGTGTTTGGATTTTCCTGAGTGGAAGTGAGTTTCTCAGTCCTTAGCGCATTGTCGAGATCCATGCAGCCGAGAACAATTTCCACATTCTCTTTCCACAGCTTGAAATTTGCCCCATTAAGCATTGGAAGCATATTCATTTGAGCAACATAATTGACGGCGGTAGCAGAAACTATACAGAGAACAAAAAAGATAACATATAAATAATCTGAAGTAAAATGAGTTTATTATAAGATACCTAGCACAACATTAATATTTAGTCTGTGGACAAAATATCAACTTGTAAGTGGTACTCTTAATGTAGTAATCAAACATTGACAATAAGTCCTGTCAAATCATAGCCTTCCTGTGGGTCGACTATGAATTACATGGAGAATTCTTGATAATTGTCACATATTTATTACCACAGGTATGTTTGTTACTTGGCCAAATAATAACCTTCATGTGGGCTGATCACTATCCGCATAAGCAATAAACACACACATGATCACACAACATATGTTATTTGGCCAAACAATAACCTTCCTGTAGGCCGATTATTATTTGCATAAATAAAATATATTTATATGACCAACTTATTTGAAATCAAATTAACCTTTATAAATTTGGCCACTTTGGCGGCTAACAAATCTATCATATTCAATTTCAAATAGAAACCTTTAGGGATAATAAACACATTTAAAAATAAAATAACAACAATAAAGAAAATTATTCTTTATCAATTCTCAATGTGTGTGTGTATATATATATATATATATATATATATATATATATATATATATACATATTGTATCATTATATCATTATATCAATAACAATAAATACCTTTTCATTATAAGGCTTAAAAATTAATGCACAATCAACACACATGTAAGCCTTTTCAAATGAAAGCTTGAAAATGATGCACACAATAAATACCTTTTCATTATAAGGCTTAACAATTAATGCACAATCGACGCACATGTAAGCCTTTTCAAATGAAAGCTTGAAAATGATGCACGCAATACCCAAAAATTTAAATTTGGCTTTTGACAAAGAATATCAAATCTAAGAAAAAAAAATCCCAAAACCAAAGACCTTAAACATTCGATTTTTTTCAAACTATAAGTCCAAAACATTCTATGAGAATTGTTCATTTAAATTTGCAATTCAAACAACAAACCCTAATTATAAAGCCAAATTTTTTCCAAACATTCCATCTTTAAGAAGATTCAAAAGTTTAAATAATAAACCCTTATTAAACTGCGAATTCTAGATTTTCAAAAGAATGTTACTTTTGTTCCAAAACCAAAAATTACCGTTAGGGAACAAAAATAACACTATATAGCTAAAACAAAATACATGAGATGGAACCCACGTTCAAAAAACAGTAAACTTTATGCTAAAAGACAATAAAACAAAACTTTTCACGATTCATCCTATATAAAAATCACAAAACTTAATTCCCTCATGATTCAGTATGATTATGGCTCTGATACCAATTGTTGGAATTTTTAATTCCTCTAAACCTTTTGGTGATAACTATCACCTA